>NW_010143970.1:0-51148 GCF_000699245.1 Pterocles gutturalis
GATTCTATGATTCTATGATTCTATGACAAGTAATTCACACTGGAGAACTGGAACCTTTTTACCATAGCCCATTTTAAAGTGAGTTACCTTTAAAGGCATGAGGAAAGAAAAATGAAGGACATGCTGTCAGAAGGTTTGACAAATGCACAGACCTCTCCACTTCTCCCATCAGGAAACTACTGCTTGAGGCAGCCTGCTCTTGTCCCAGTCACTCATGGTCTCCACATCAAATGCAATATCATGCTCCATCAACTGACTACAGAGCTTTAAAGTCATACTATTGAAAAGATTATCTCTCTTCAGGTTCTTGACCATCTTAGAAGTTTCAAGCACTTTTGGCACTAGTTGACAGTGATCGTGGCAGCCAAAATGCCTGATTCTCTCTGGCACAGTTCTCAGATATCTGCAAAGCAAAAGGTTGGAGAAGTTTGTGATGGAAGGGAGAGATTGGTATCTTCAGTTGCATTTAATCTACAAAAAGCACAAGTCTGTTCTGATTTCCAGGTTTTGACTTAGATCCTCAAAGGTATTTTTAGGAATCTAATTAAAGGCTTGCAATGTTTCAGCAGGTGATTCAGAAAAAATAAATACAGTGACTAAAATCCTCACATCATGGGCAGAAGTTAGATCTAGGAAACAGTAAACCCAGAAGTTACCTTGTGCTCTTTTGCACTCTGAAGCTGCTGGCTGCTCAGGACTTTGTATTAAGGGTCCAGCTCACCTGGACTAGTTCCTCCTTAAGATCCTGGACTGCATATTTCATGCCAGTTTGTTCTACATCTCCAGGCGAGCCCAGCCAGCAGGGAATACTGTTCTTGGGGACACATGGAGAGTTAAGGCTATCTGGACATAATTCTCGGTGCTTCAACACACCTGGGGGATGGGGGTCTTAATTCAGCACATTCTTTAGCTCCAATGATTGAAGGTTCAGTCCTTAAAAGCAGTAATTTTCACAGCCCAGCCTACTGTATCTGCTACAGAAGACTGGTTTTGTTTTTTTTATTTGCGTAGACTGCTAAAACCATACTCAACAAGTTAAATTTAAAAGAAAGTTCAGCCTTTCTTTTCAGAGATGACATGGTCTGACTTTGAGGCAAAAAACCAGCACCAACATAAAACATTGGTAAGCATGTGGCAAATTCAGCGCCCCAACCCATTGTCTCAAACTCATGTGCTTAATTCTGTTTTTCTGAAGCTCCCTGACAGTGGCTGGGCCCCCAGATCAACAGCACAGCCCGCCAGCTGCAGCCTCAGGTCTCCTTTCTTTGACGTTCACACCTCCCACCTGGCACAGAAAGCACAGATCTAAATGTGCAATTTTGTCCTGGCAGAGGCTCCCGCGTGCCAGGCATTTGGCGTGGAGCTCTTGTCATTGCAGCCGCTGATATGGATGCAGGGGGAAGAGCATTGGGCTGGCCAGAACTCCCCTGTGCCAAACAGAGAGCAAGAGAGGAACTGGGATGTGAATAAGAGGGGCCTGTGGGTACTGTGATAATTTTTTTTAAGTTTATGTAGCCCCTTTCAACTGAAGACTTTAGAGAGATTTTTTTGACAGATCAGCTTTTCACAGAGAAAAGTAGTTAAGATACCAGTTTTAGGTCTCTCGGGAGATGCTGAACACCTCGTGGGATGAAGCCCTAAATCTGTCAATGGGCAATGCTAGATAAGGAGTGGTCCTGCAGAGCTATTCCCAAACCATCCCCATTCTTGCTCCCCGGCCCCTTCCTGTGCTCGCTTGTTTCCAGGAATTACTGGCCTGCTGTTGAGAAATGCGGCTTCTCTCTGGTTCCCAGCACCACCATGAAAGAAGCGGGGGCATCCGCATCCACATGCGCATTCATCCGAGGAGAGGAGCTTCCCCTCACACCTGCTGTGTGGCACAAAGGACCAGGAGCCCGGCAGGGGGCACAGCCCCTCGCTCGGTCTGCCTCCCTCCCTCCCTCAGCTGAGGCAAACAAGCAAACAAAAGCAGGGACTTTTTCTCCCCTCTGCCTTCAATACCGATGTCAGGGCCAAGGAGGAGGCAGCGAGCTCTCCTCTTTCTCCGCTCTCCTGCTCTCCAGTTCTGCTCTGGCTGTGCTATGTGGGCAGTCCTCCCTCCCCTCCGATAAGAAAAATTTGCACTGGGACTTCAGTCCGATCTCTCGCAGCCACAATCAACACCCTTAACCCACTTGCCTTTTATTTTTTTTGGTCCCTGTTATCAAAGCTCTGCAGACCCCTTACTCTTAAAATTCCTAAATAACTTTGAAGTGCTGGCCTTCTGAGTTGCAGCTTGCTATTTTAGTGGGAGGGCAAAATACCAGGCAAAACTCAGGTCACCCTAATACACTTCATTTCCCTAAGCTCCCTCCACAGCTAGTGAAGAGAGAGGCCTTTCATGACATCTTTCAGATTTGCTAAATTAGCCCTCCACTCTGAATCACCTTCTGAATACAATTGTCATGCTCCATTGACTGCAGAGGGAGCTTAAGGATGACCTCTGAGATTAACCTTCCACCTCACACATAGGGACAGTGGGTACTTAGCATTGACACACTGCATAAGTTTTCAAATCAAAGGTGTTAACTGTACTAAACTACAGTACAAATCACAATAATGGCTGTTAAATGGATGTTGTCATTGCTACTAATAACAACAGCAAATAAAGTGTATTTCTGGATGTGTTTTTCATCTCCCTTGATGAAATCCATCTACTCCAGGGACCCATAGCATAAATGCTGCAAAATAAGAAGGTGGCTGCCTTTTGCATTGTTTTTAATTCCTCTAAGAGCTTGTAGTTCTGCCTTTGTTGTACCACTTTATTGTGACCCTTACATTAAGGTTGCAGAGTGATTACTCTTTTGGGTACATACTGCACTGAAAGAAAATCTTCGGGCATTTTTCTTCCCATGCTGGTAGACAGAGCAGTGGCTTATTTAGGGAGCTTTCCTGATAAGACCTCAAGTAGCAGTGATGATACACAGGCTCAGTTCACATTCAACTACTTACAAAACAGTCTTTATCACAGGGAGCATATGTTTTGTCTTGGCAACACCCAAGTTGTGCAGGCAGCTTGATGGACCCCTGTCATCAAAGGAGGTCGATAGCAAAGAGAACAAATCTTGTACTCCACTCCCAGCTAAGCATAAATGGAGAACTGGTCCTGCTGCTCCTTGGCTTTTTGCACGGATTCCTGTTGAACCAGTAGGACTATATGAAGCACATAAAGCATATCACTCCTGTCAATTGTTACAGGACTGAAATAATACATATTTTAGGATCTTTATACATTATATCAAGAGTCTCAAGACATTTCTCCAGGCTGAAAATGGGCCACTTCACATTCAGTATATATCCAGAATTACATCCTGAATTCAACATAAATCTTTTTTAGTATATCTTATCAGAAGACAAGAGGAGAAATCTCTGGCTTTCCTTGCAGACAGTTCCATCAACTGGACAGGTAATCCTATTTTTGGGATGGGACTCTTCAGCACCTCAGTCTGGGCCCTTTTTTATCTTTCTCTGACATTTGTATCTAGGGGGTTTTGTGCTGATCTTTACATCAGGGATTCTATTCCCACCTTCCAAAATCACCTCTCCTCCTCAATATTTCTTCCCAAAACTCCCAGCTCCACAAAAGTTTGGGGACTATTTACAGCAGGGACTCCATGCAATTGTAGACATCATGGACACGGCCCTTCCCAGGTAATCACTTACTCCCCGAGTTCTGGGTCAACAGTATGTGGCCTAAGCCCAAGCAGTAAGTGGAAGAAAGCAACCAAGCAAGGAAGAAAGAAAAAGAGAGGGAGAAAGGCCAGTAGGGATAATATTGCCCTGTGTTACATCTCTTTGGCCACTACCTTCACCATAAATGCTTTGAGGAGAAAGTGGAAGTCAGTCCATTTTTTGCAGCTGGAGATTCCCTTTGGATCAAGCACACCCCCAAGCAGCCACTTCATCAGACTGAGGCCCACTGTACACCGTGGAGCAACACCAGCTGCACTTGACCGAGGCTGAGTGTCTAGGTCCCATGAGCATCTGTAGCGGTATGTAATGAATAACAGAAATACAAGAATTAACATAATTAAAAAGCTAAAGTTTTTCAGACCAAAAAAATATAATTACTTGGTTCCAGAACTCTTTTATTATGAACAGTAGGCTTTTGAAGTTGGTAATCAGAGCAAAAAACAAAACAAAACAAAATAAAATAGCAGCCAGTAGTCCAAAATGAAATAGTATGCAATTTAATTATAATTTTTATGGAAAGATCTTTTCCGATCCTCCATCTCCAGCATATTGCATTTTTCTTTTACTCTGCCTCCAGAACTTCCAGTAACAAACACTTAGCAGCGACTAAATAACTATCAATTAACTGAAAACATTTATCGTTATATACATTACTTTTTTTTTTTTTTTTAAAGCAGAATTCTTTCTTCTGATCTTGAGAGGCTTTATCTACTAAGCAGAACAAAAAATAATTACTGATCTTTTCAGATCCAAGCTCTCGTCTTTTGTTCCTGAGGTAGGAATGGAGGGAAGTAGCAAATTAAAAGGACTACCATGTAACTAAGAAAGCAGAGACTGAATAATACAAATAAAAAATAGTCTTTGGCAATAGAGACAAGTTTCAACAGTGATTGTGTAGCAATAGAGCCTTCTGTAACTCAGGGTACCCAGAAGGGATGGAGATATTTTTCTGTAAAAGACACCATGTGTGTGTGTATATGTGTATTTATATTTAATGTCAAATCTCATTTGACCACAAGTCAAGTGTAATGGTCTGTCTTAAGAAATGCTCTCAGTAAACAGAGAAGATTTTATAACAGACTTGTGTTTTACTATAAGTTTACAGGTTTTTTTCTTCCATTTGGGTTTCTCTAGAGATGATTAGACAGGCTAAGTATGATAAACTAAGAGAAGATCTCTATGTAGGTGACTTCCCACATCACCGTAAAAGATGACAGTGGACAAAGAGGTGTATTATTACTTTGTGGGAGTGCTTCATCTTGAATACAAATGTTTGTGCAAATTCTTTGTTCTCAGTGAAAATCAGGTGTTGCTCTGTCATCTACAAGGCAAGGGATGAAGTGAGTGTGTGTGCAAGTGCAACTATCATGCATTTGAGTACTAATTACAATTCTACCCTTTGCAAGACCAGAGGGATGATGAAGTACAAACAGGTTTTTAACTTCAGCTGTAGCAGCACATATGTTGAGCTCTGAGGTCTCAACATTTCTCAAAGTGGCATTCGCACTGCTAGTGGTTACTTTTGCATGGACATCTCATCCCACTCACCACTGGCAGTCCTCCGTGCATCCGTAGACACACTTGATGAACCAGAACTCCCAGAAATTTGGAGCACAGAGTGGTGGCAGGTCTTGGGTCTCTTCTGCATGAAGTGGTCTCCATTCACACATTCCATATATAACAAAAAGGTTCTACGTAAAGACAGAGATGGCCTTCAAAGACCGTATTCCATGAAAGGAACCCACCAGAAAACAGCTGATCTAAAAGCTCTTTGCCAGGACTGTTCATACGTTAGTCAGCATTTGGGGACAGAGGTGGGAAGGACAGGAGAAATCAGAGACCTGTGCGGCCTGGAAGATGGAGCTTTGGGGAACTAACCTTGACTTGAGACAATCCTCAAGCAGCTCAGGCTTACTGATGAGATCAGATATCTCCCATGGAAGAACAAGGGCATCTTAAACTCTCTCATAACTCAGTAACCTAAAAATGTGACTAAGTAGCATATTAAAAAGGCAATATTTTTTTCTTTTGTAATTGAACAATAGCGAGTACTTGGTCTCCTTTCCAATGATAGGATTTAGGTTTCTGAGTCCATTAGTGATTTGAAGAATGCACTGTCAGTTTTCCTGCCTTATAATACTTCACTTTCTTCAAATTCAGAAGCCTTTATACATCTCCTGGACTTGTAAACAGTGTGAAGCATCTCCCTCTTTTGGCAGTGAGTGACGGAATGGCTTGTATGGTGTAATTAATTATTCTAACATTTTAACTAACAGTTGTACACAGAAACTAAGCCACGAAAAGTATTTGGAAAACAAAGTAGATTTAGGGGAAAAAAAAAAAAAAAGGATAATGAAAGAACAAAAAGAAAGGAGAGGAAATTAACATATAATGAGCATTACCTGAACTGCTACATAATTCTACTTAGTCCATTACTGTAACTTAAGTTCTTTGCTCTACTCTTGAGGCTTAATCATCTCTCTTGAATACACACACTCATTTAAGTCACTGTGAAAGTAAAAGTTGAGCATGACAGGGCTGGGAACAAGGTTTTCCCACTGCTTAGCTGATAAAGTAATTTAATTAAAAAAAAAATCAAACTCCTCATCTGTAATCCATCATTGTGTCAATATTACATAGATTGAAATAACTGCATAGTGAAACAAGCTGCTTTACAGAACTGATAAGTGTCAGGAATTTGGGGCAGTCACACTTCAGTATTTTCTGCTAGAATAATCTGTCAGATTTCTTTCTGAATTTCTTTTTCTGAATTTACAAAGAAAAGTATTTCTGTGACAAGCAACAGCTATAGCTGATGGGAAATTAATACAATAAAGAAAGATCACTAAGAATTCTTGGAATTAATTCAAGAAACTTCAGAAGTCCCCTACAGTTTCCACAACCAAATGAGAACAGCACGCCTCTGTGTATTAGTTTATTTAATTCTTTATCGCCACTAAGAGCAAGTAAATTATGTTGATACAATTGGTAAACATATACATTCGCTACAGCCTCCCACAATCCCACAGAGCTAAGGGAAACATTAAGGGATATTATAGGATTAATGCTTTCATTCTACAATATGAATATATGGCTTTCATACAAGTTAAAAAAAATCAAAAAAGTAACACACTGCTAGCTTACAAAATCAATATACAAACTGAAAAAAAATGAAATGGAACAGGAAAAAGAGTAACCGATTAAAAGATACCATATAGCACTGGTTTAATAGATATATACAGAATTAGAAATCCATTTAACACCATATTCAGGCTTTAATTTGTTATTTTGACTTTCATTTCTTCTTTCTGTTTAACACCCAAACTACAAGTAACAAGATTACTTCTGTTTTACTTTTTCCCCACCTTTTTCTCCTCACTTTTTATTGGCAGAGAAAAAGCCTTTTTCTTCCTGGGCTTCTATGTTCGCACCTAACTGAAGCAGTTTGTCCACTTTGGAGATTTGAACAAAGCCCTTCCATGTACTTGGTGCGACAGAAGAGAACATAACTCTGATACTAAGTCTTATTGGCCATTTCATTGGCATGTGTTATGCGTTTTCCTTGGACACAGCTATCCTTAAACTGATATGCTGGGGAGTGGGAAGAAACCTAGCGCTTCATCCTCTATACTACTCTTGCATCCTCATGTAAATGACAACATAGGACAAAAAGCTTTCAGTTACACTTTAGCTTGAAAACATGGCAGCATTAGTTGTGAGAAACATTCTGAGTTATGGATGCACGTTTTTTATAGAGTTTTGCGTCCCCATGGATATATATGCCATATGTATGCATGTATATTTAAAGGGTTGCTGAGTCTGATGCTGACATCTTCATTAGGTGTTTTCTAGACCCAAGCTTCAGCAGTGCTAGCCTGCATCTGCTTTAGGTCCCCTCAGCGACCACAACACACTCTGAATTATCAGAGCCATTTCCTACAGCTGTAAAAATCTAGATGAACTACATAATCATAATATGAGAAGGGACTGGGAGAATGAAGAACTGCCCACTGTAGGAGAAGACCAGGTTTGAGACCATGTGAGGAACCTGAAAGTCCACAAGTTGAATCCATGAAAAGGGGAAACATAACCCCCATTCTTAAAAAAGAATTAAGGAACACCCAGGAAACTACAGGCCAGTCAGTCTCACCTCTATGCCTGGCAAGATCATGGAACAGATCCTCCCGGAAACTATACTACGGCACATGGAAAATAAGGAGGTGATTGGTTACAACCAACATAGTTTCACTAAGGGCAAATCATGCCTGACAAATTTGGTGGCCTTCTGTGATAGGGTTACAGTGTTGGTAGATAAGGGAAGAGCAACTGACATCATCTACCTGGACTTGGGCAAAGCCTTTGACACTTTCCCACATGACATCCTTGTCTCTAAATTGGAGAAACATGGATTCAACGGCAGGACCACTCAGTGGATGAGGAATTGGCTGGATGCTCACACTCATAGAGTTGCAGTCAATGGCTCAATGTCCAAGTGGCGACTGGTGATGAGTGGTATTCCACAGGGGTGGGTATTGGGACCAGTGTTGTTTAACATCTTTGTCAGAACCATGGACAGCGGGATCGAGTGCACCCTCAGCAAGTTTCCCAATGTCACCAAGCTGTGTGGTGTGGTCGACATTCTGGAGGGAAGAGATGTCATCCAGAGGGACCTCGACAGGCTTGAGAAGTGGGCCTGTGCAAACCTCATGAAGTTCAACAAGGCCAAGTGCAATGTCCTGCACACGGGTCAGGGCAACCCCAAGGACAAATACAGGGTGGGAGGAGAATGGATTGAGAGCAGCCCTGAAGAGAAGGACTTGGGGGTGCTGGTAGATGAAAAGCTTAACATGACCCCGCTTGCAGCCCAGAAATCCAACAATGTCCTGGGCTGCATCAATAGAAGCATCACCAGCAGGTGGAGGGAGGTGATTCTGCCCCTCTATTCCACTCTCATAAGACCCCACCTGGAGTCCTGCATCCAGTTCTGCAGTCCTCAGCACACAAAAGACATGGACCTGTTGGAGTGAGTCCAGAGGAGGGCCACAAAAGATGGTCAGAGGCCTGGAGAACCTCCCATATAGGGACAGGCTGAGGGAGTCGGGGTTGTTCAGCCTAGAGAGGAGAAGGCTCCAGGGACACCTCATTGCAGCCTTCCAGTACTTAAAGGGGGCCTACAGGAGACATGAGGGGGCACTCTTTATCAGGGGTGTAGTGACAGGATGAGGGGCAACAGTTTTAAGCTGTAAGAAGAGAGATTTAGATTAGATTTAGGAACAAACATTTTACTGTGAGGTTGGCGAGGCACTGGAACAGGTTGCCCAGAGAAGCTGTGGATGCCCCATCCCTGGAGGTGTTCAAGGCCAGGCTGGATGAGGCTTTGGGAAACCTGGTGTAGTGGAAGGGGTCCCTGCCCATGGCAGGGGGGGTGGAACTTACAGATCTTTAAGGTGCTTTCCAACTCAAACAATTCTATGATTCTATTAAATTGGCTATGGGTAAGACAGCCCTGCAGAGGTTATACATTTTCCTAGCTTTACATCTCAGAATCCAAGGCTAAAGATTTGTACAGTCTTTAACTTTGAATGACTTTCTGAAATGGGAATACTTGGGAGCCTCTGTTTCATCTCATCAGTAAAATCATTAATTGGACACATGCTTTCATTTTTGTTGTGGGTTTTGTTTGTTATTGTGTTTTTTTTAAAGAAATGAATAAGAATAGCAGTACAGTTTTTTTAAGTGGCAACTCACTCAAAGCTGAGTGATTTAAAGACTAGGAGATACCTACTGAGTTTTTAGCCATCTGGGACACCAAGACCCTCCACATTTAAATGGCAAACTGCAGAAAAGGCAAAAGGGTTGCACAGCCCCACCAGTAAGATAATGACAGTTTAATATAGTTGAATTTTCATGTTTTCCTTAAAATATCTCATTTCTGCTCAGGTCAGAGTGATGAGGCAGACTGACATTTTTTTAAGAGTAGCAGAAAGCAAACATTAGGAGAACGATTGGACTTCAGCAACATTTAGTTTTGGTCCAATAGCATACAAAATTTGCTGCTGCTATGAACAAGACTACCTAGACCTTCTCCAAATGCAAACACCCATGGGGTGGGAGAGGCTCTCTCCATGCTCTGCTTTGCTCAGGCAAGTGTCTCACTATCCGTGAAGTTCTATGAGCCATGTCTCTTCCCTTTAACTTGTTGGCAAAAGAGGACACAGTGGGAAAGGATGCAGCTTCTTGCCACTGTTTATCGAGCTAAGGTGTTTTCCTGTTTGAGGGCAGCAACTCTTTCATTGTTGTCTTTAATTTTCCATCAGATATGATGCATTTCTGTCCTCTGGAAAGTCTCACCCAGACTGAGCTATGACAAAGGTTTTACCAGCAAGCCACCCTCCCAATGAATCCAGAGAATCTCTCTTCTCCTTCTCACATGTCCTTGTTCATTATCATCTTCTGATTTACTGTGTCTTTTAGTTTTAACCTTAGAAGGACACACAATGAGAGGTACATGATAGTAGGGGCTTGCTGGGGCTATTTTGTATTTGTAGAATACAGCCTTGAGCATAAAGAAGGATCAACATTCGTAGAAGTCTGGCTAAGAGGTAGAGTGCCTTAGTAGAACTGACAGAAAATCTACAAATACGATAAAGTTAAGGATGAGGTGGGTAGGACAGACAACAGGTATAATCTGTCCCCACAAAGGAGAGGACAGTTAGAAGTTCACAGAAGATGCCATCCCCGCGAGTTTTAAAAGATTGAATATGAGATACCTACCCTCATTCACATACTGCTTTCTCTTCCAATAAGAATTTTGGATACTATTGTGTCATGTCAAAATGGTGTACCTCACCAAGATTTTACTTTAGAAAAGTGGCAGGTTTACATTGTTAATGTTGCTGCCATTCCTAGACTGAAGGAAAGCCATGTTGGCTTTTGTCCCACCTCATCATTGACACTAGACTAAGGAAACTCTGATAAGTTCATCATCTATTAAGGGATTCCATGTAACAAATGGGAATGCTATACATTTATCTTCAGATGCTCCCTGCTAGCGGCATGGTTAGTTTCAGGGGTTTTACAGGTCTGTTTCCATAAACAGTCTCCATTAAGCATTCACTTCTTAGTTCATTCTAATGCACCATTGTTTTACCTGAATTGTCCATTACCACATGCTAAGTGGTGAAGGATATACGCCAAAGTTAAAGAGATATGTTTTCTACTATCAACATCATCGTAACTTGCTCTCCTAAACCAGAAAAGACAGACTGTTGTCTCTCTTTGACATTGCCTCCTGTTGGACACATTCTTTTGAGGATGGAGTGGGACCTTACTTCTCCAAATGTTTAATAACATTTTACATTTGATTAGTTTTCATTAAGGCACAAATCAAGTAAAGCATAAAAACAAATGTGCCAGCCAGTAAACCTGCCTTCCCTACTCAAGGAGAATGCAAAAGAATTTTGTATAAAATGCTCCTGACTTCATATCTGTCTCTTCTGGACAAAGTCTCCAACACTGTCTGTTGATATGTTTTACAATCACTATTCTTTAATTTCTCATAATTTTTCTCCTTTGAAAAACAGTACAGTCAAGAATGTCATTATGGAATTAGAAGACTAGAATCACTACGTTACAACTCAGTATCTACCTGCATGTACAATTGTTTTCCCTTCCTGGAGCCCTGCCCTATAGTTTTGCTGCACTTAATAGCCTGTTAAATATGCCAGGCTGAAAAACTGATTCTCTTTCAATACAGGCACTTTCTGCCAGGAGACATGTCAAAGTCAGAAAATGCCCCAGTTCTCAAATACTGTTTTGAATCAAGATATAGACAGGTCTAATTGCTTAGAAGCATGGCTCAGCCTACTTAGAGGAAGGGAAGGGTGCTATACCCAAATTCCCCTAAGTTTAAACTTGCTGGAATCCAGAGTCTGGATGCAGATTCATCCTTAGCTGATGTTCAGCAACTCACCCCTATCTTTTCTAATAGATTTAAGTGCTCAGAAAAAGGCTGTCATTTGGGGGATTTCTGTCATTTCCCCATACCATATTATAGCTGTAGCAAATGAATATGGAAACTACTTCTTAAGCAGGATGTTCATGAAACAAGCTTCAGTCAAACTAGCTAAGCAACACATCTATGCTAAGTCATTTTCCGTTGTAACAGGATAGCACCAAGAGGGCAAAACAAATATCTCATCTGAAGTAGCTGCCCCCACAGTACTGTCAGACAAGGTTCCCCGCCCAAAGGAGGGAGAGTAGAAGATTAGAAAGAAAATAAGGAGAAATTTCAGAAAGACTTAAGTGGAAACTGAGCAAGATGGGGTGGGAAGAGGTTTTGTTCCAATACTTGCTTCTTGCTTTCTTGGTAATGTCAGTAGTGATGTAACTGCTCCTGTTAGGTACCAGGTACCTAATTTAAGAGCTGACCTGACTGACTTATTCTACTCAACCTTCCTCTGTGTTCTGTCATGAATTACTTTTATCACCTTCTTCCTAGCCAGAGTTTCCACAGAATGTTTTCTCCTAGTTTCTTGGAAATTTTCTTCATTGCTTATAAACTATGACAGATGCAACTCCAATTACTGTTAACAATAAGATGCCAACATAGATCCAAACATATGTGGCTGAGCAGTTCAGAGAAAGAATTCTCCCATTTCACACCTTTTGCTACCAGGACTGCTGCACTTTCTTCTGGTCCTAACATGGTATTGTTTGTTTGATTCTTTGTTTTTTGTAAACTCTCTTCATGGAGGCCCTACACCACCGTAGGAACTTGACTGGCCTCCTTCAAAAACTATTAGGAATGTTCCTTTAACAAGTCAGATGGGCAGTTAATCATAAGAAACATAAGGTGTCAGAGGAAACACAGGGGAATTTATTTTTCTTCTTACTCACAGAAGTGGAAATCAGAAGCCACATCTAAGGTTTGCTAAAGGACAGTCAAACTGTTGATCTCAGCATCTTTCCCAACCCCTGCCAGCTCCCTATGAAACATGGACTAGATTAACCAGTGTAAGACAATGGTGCAACAGTGTATGCACTCAAAGCTGAACCACTTTAAGTGAACTGATGCAGCATTTAGACAGACAAACCTTTGGTGAGTGAAAAAGCTTCTTTCTCCCTTTGCTTTTAATCAGACCTACCAATACACCAGTTTAAGTCTGAGGCACAAGCACAAGTAGACCTGATTAGACCCTGAACAAGCCAAATAGCACCCAGAACCACCCAAATATGAGCCATTATGATTTTGGATTTGGTCATTGCACATCCACCACTTGTTGGGGACATTTTTAGGTACACCACTGGCTCAGGTATGTCTAACTATATAGTCAAAATAACAAGGACATCAACACAGACTGCAAAACACACCCAAGGAGTCTGGGAAATAATTGTGTGGCTAGACTACCTCGAGCTATGTGCAGCCTTGTCTAGCTGGCTTCAGTAGGGTTTGAGAATGTCTACAGAAGGACTTGCCTCACTGTGAGTTCAGAACAGCCATACCCTCCATGTGAGAAGAAAAGAGGGCAAGCTCTGCAATTGTTATAAATTTGTTGCATAGAAGAAGGCAGTGATGTTAGTCTGGAGAAAGATTCTCTGCTTGTCTACAAGCTAATCCCAAGACAGCAATGTGATTTACTCAGATGAAATTTCTGCTGCAGCTTCACTGAAGTCAGTGGGTACCCGCAGCAGTACAAGGGAGACTATTCCTCTTGACCAGCAGGCAAGCCTGCAGCCTACACAAATGGCAAAGCTTATTTCTTGCTGTTGAATTTTAAGATTCAGAATTTAAAAGCAATGATTTTGAAATTAATTTGGGCAGTGAAATCCCTTATGTTATCTCTAAAAAGTCCAGTCTGTTGGTTGTTTTGTTTGTTAAACAACTCTTTACCTGCGAACAGACCAGCCCTTTGTCAGATCTTTTTTCTACTTTATGACTTTTCTCAGGACTTCTTATCATTTCAAATAGGTAAAATTGAACAAAATCAAAAACAGCTGGTTATAATTTTTCCTTTTTTTTCCCTGTAGACCATTTTAAAAAAAAACAAACACAGAACTATTTATATGTTGACTGAGCTTTCCAAGGTCTTTTTGCTTCTATAAAAATGAAGAAAACAAAAGGTACTGGTTTTGCATTTCTCTTCTGTGTTACTAACAGAGAAACAAAAATTAATTTCATTCCTATTGGTTTCAAGTCCCACAAATTGTCCCTTTTTTGGTCAAAATTATGAACTATCTCAGGCCATTTCCAAACAGATTTCTTCTGTTACTTCCCATCAGACATATTATTTTTTAACCAGCTATAATTAAAATCAACAGGAAGATTCCCACTGATACAAAAGGGAGCTGGGTCACAGAGAATCACAAAAATTTCATCTAGGTTTTTGTGAAAAGAATATTCTCCCTTCTGGCAAAATAAACAAATAAAAGAAAGCATTTCCAGCTTTTATAGGTAAATCAGAGGATACTATCATTCACTAGCATTGATATACTAAAAAAAAAAATATTAAAGTTTTGCTCTCATTCCACTTTGAAAAATCATTGATAGAAAATAATGAAAAATTAGGACTCTTCTATGTCCAGCAAGCAGAAGATTTCAGAATTTTTACTGCCAACATCTAAAACATGTCCAAGGATAGGAGTGCTACTTGATTTTACCTGGAGACGGTGGCATTTGGAATGAACATCCACCACACATCTAAAAAAATTCTGTGCCTGTAAATACTCAACAAAATTCCCCCATCCTTTCCTTAAACATATAATTTCATACAGTTATCCAGATGTAATAAGAAACAAGTCGGTGTTTTTTTCAGATATAAGGTCCCGATCTTAAATATAATTGCATCCAGCCAGACTCCTATGTTCACACAAGACACCACTGGCTTCAGTGGAGCTCCACACAGGTTCAGGTTCTGCTTGCATGGAGTAGTTACCAGATTGAGACCTACGGCAAGACTTGAGAAAAAGATATTTTAAAAACCTCTACATTGTTCAATATACAATAGACATAATTTTCTAAATGTGTTTGGAGTCCTTTATTACAGGCCTCTAAAAATTGTTGTTAGGATTACACATTAAAAATACTAAAGTAATTAAAAAATTATTTTTTTTTCTGTGTTTGCTTGTTTCCTTCTATTGTACCATTAAGCTATAAATAATTTTAGGATAAAATGCCTAGGTATAAATGAAACTGTTAACTGATCGTGTTTGCTGATGTCCCTTTCTCACACTGCCCAAGTTGGCTCCATTAATCCAGCATCTTCTCTTGTTTCTTGCCTTCCTTTTTCTTCTTCTTGGATTCTGTCAAGATAACAATAACCATAAAAAATTATCATTCAGCAGTCACTGCAATAAATTGGATTCAATACCCCTGAAAGCTCCCCTCATTTTCTCTATGCACTTAGGAACTAATTTTCTTTCATCATTCTGAACAAGGGAAGGGAAAACAGAAGGAAAAGAAGAAAAAAAAAAATGAATGGCTGAGGCACTAGAGAAGATGGGAAGCAGGCTACATGTCCAGTTCAGAACCCTTCCTCTCTGAGCTGCTGACCCTGTTTGGCATGCTAAGCATTGTCTCAGGAACTTGCTTCGAAAATAAGAAAACAGCAGGCAGCTCCTGGAGAAACGGGGTCATGGCTCAGTGGAGAGCTGGAAGAAAGCTTTGCACACATTACCCGCACACATACCCTTCCCCTTCCCTTGCTTCCTTTCTATTTCATTGTTAGTCTTTGGCTTTCTCTGAATATGAGAGCAACTCCAGAGCGCAGTGAGAAAGTTCGCTTGTTTCTTCAGCTTCTCCATTGACAAGCCTTCCCCCTTTGTCTAGGGCAAACACCTATGTACACTTGAGAGGCAATAGAAGCCTGGCCTGGAGTCATTAGAGCATGGTCTGTCCAGCCAGCTGGTACCGATAGGGTAGGGAGGGGATTAAGGAGCATCTGCCGCTCTGACTAATTTGGGGTAAATATGGGAACAATATGTGAAGGTACAAGTTAAAGTTTTTATGTTATGCTACCACCTGTGGTAACTTCCACTGTGCTACAGGGTACCATAGTGTTCTACAGGTAGAGGAATTCACAGAGGAGTCTGAAAAATGAACATGAATTAAGAGGATTAGGTACTCTTTTATCACATGTCACCTTGTAATGGGGGAAATAACGGCTCTTGCTAGAAACATAAATAAATCCTTGTGGATACCACCACAAAACACAGCACACCAGGTACTACAGACTGATGGAAGCTGAGTTCCTGTGAACCATCTTTCCTGGAACCAAACCAGCAAGCAGGTAGAACCATATTTGTCTTAACCTAGACTTTGCTTTCCTTCTTTGAATTTTGCCTTTGTTTCTTCCCTGTCAAAAAACACCTGCCCACAAAAAACCCAGACCAAAAAAAAAAAACAAAAAAACCACCACCAAACAAACCAATGAAAGCCATCTCAGGTTAAATAACAGGTATCACCATGAATGAGAAGACAAGTACATCTGTAGTCCAGAGCCATTCACAGTATCTGGCACTATTTTACAACCTGTCATTCCAAAATGTCTTTTTTTCATTATGTTAATATCTAACTTGTTTTCAGATAAAACCTTTTTTCCCCTATAAAATTTCTGTTTCACCTCCTATCCTTTTCTACTCACATCCTCCACTTCCTCTAATTTTCCCTCTGTATCACTGACCCTCCTGGATTCTGTATTGATTGCGCTCTCTCTCACACTCTCTCTTGCCCCCTTCACCACTTTCTCTGAAAGAAACAGCGGCATTTTATCAATCAGACCAGCACTTGAATCTATAAAATCTACTAAGACACAGCACAAGCAGAAGGGCACTCCGCAGACTTCATCTAAAATTACTAAAAGCAAAGGAGACATAGGAATGAGGGCAAACCACTAACAGGACTTTACTGAAGGGTATGTGCAGTTCATGGTAGGGGTGAAGTCTCCACCAGGAGAAGGTTTTTGGTCTGGAACTGTGTGATGCTGTCAGGTCCCCATCCTCAAAGACTACCTGCCTTGCACTTGACTTGAGGTACCACACAACCCACTGTTTATTCATTTGCACTTGGTGCCTGTGGGTCTATATGTGCTCCTGTTAGCAAAAGCTCAATGCTCCCTGTTGTCTACCTTGTGATAATCTGCCTATCACCCAAACTGACAAACCAGTCTACCTACAAAGACAAGTGATTCTGCTTTGCACCTCAGCAGAGTAAAACCCTTATGCGTGGAACATAATTCCTCTCACATTAAAGGTATTCACATCACCACAGCTTAATCTTTCAGACAGGTAAACTGTATTGATGCAAAGCACATTTGCTCCAAGAAATTACATGCACCTCCAGGGTTGTGGCAATATAAATAAAGAAAAGAAGAAAAGAAGAGAAAAAAGAAGAAAAGAAGAAAAAACAGAGAAAAGGAAAAGAGAAAAGGAAAAGAGAAAAGGAAAAGAGAAAAGGAAAAGAGAAAAGGAAAAGAGAAAAGGAAAAGAGAAAAGGAAAAGAGAAAAAAAGAAAAAAGAAAAAAAAAGAAAAAAAAATAAACCTGCTCAAATGTCCTTAAGCTCTTTTAAAAATCCTACCACAGACAACAATACCCAGGTATCGACCCATGAAAATGTTGCTGTTCATTCTCTCAGGCACAAGGCTGTTCACAGCTTCCCTCCACCTGTGTTGACTATGGTCAGGCTACAGACTACAGTATATCCATGGCTAACTAAGTACAAAGTTGCTTTAAGATGTACTTTGTTAATGTTTTCTCATTGCTCAGACATACTCTTTGCCTCTGTATCATTCAGGCTTGCTTTCATTGTCTTCATCTCTGTTCACCCTACACTACTATTTCAACTTTTATGATATTTTATCTTAGTCAATTCTGGGATCCATGTCACCCTGATCACTTGGTCTACCAAAACTTCCCTTTCCAGGATAGCCAGGCTCGACTGAAAGGGTCACCATGCCAGCAGTACCAACACTGACACCATGCTCAAAAACCCTGACTACTTGAAAGTACAGTGCCAGTTACCTGAAAGCTCAGCAGTCCCATGCCCAAGCACGAGCTGTAGGAATCTACTAGTTAAGTGAGGGAAGGATTCCCTAGGTACACTGTCAAAAATATTCCCATTCAGATTCCTATTCCATACATGAAAATCAACAAAAGTCAATTCAGCTTAGCACAGACTGGATGCAAGACCTTTGGTTCAGCTGCTTCCTACCAGGTCTCTTCACATGGCCCCAGTCTGCCATCAGAAATTATAGTAACCCATCAAGCAATGTCCACCGAAACAGCCTTTATGATGGGGAAGCCACTATGCTGCTCTCCACATCTCACTGGCTCTGAAAAGCAGCTTGATCTCGGCAATGCTCACTGTTGAGCCAGAAGGAAGTAGGAAAAGCAACACGGTGAACAGGGACTGCCCTGAGCAGAACACTGCCAACTGCAAGCACTTTGGGTTAACAGCAGACTCCTTCACCTCACCTACCTGATCAATGCGATATTTGCAAAGACAGAGCCACGAATCTGTGCATCAGCTGTGAGCTGGCTACAGGGAATGTGTTTCCTGCAGACAAGTGCTACCAACAATATCAAGAGCCACTATGACAAGGTGGCTTGACCAGATTAAATCCAAGTTCACACCAGCCCAGACAGAATTTTAATTTGAATCTACTCACTGCACCATTTGCTTTAAAGCTAGGTGGTCCAGTCTTTTTAGTGCTGAGCTAGACACCCGATGGAGGTATCTTTATGAGATACCTGTAGTGGAGTTCAAGATCCGGAGAGGAAGGAGCAAAGTAAAAACCAGGATGAGAACCTTGGATTTCAGGAGAGCAGACTTCAGCCAGTTCAGGGACCTGCTCAGCAGGGCTAAATGCCTCGCTGCAACAAAACTATCCTACAGGCCACACCTGGCTCACAGGCCACAAACTGGAACATCTCAATAGAAAACTATATGAAAGGTATGAAAATATGTTTGATATTAACAGTTAAACACATTAATTTAAATACATTACGTGCCTTATCAAAGGTATTTCTCCTATGGACACCAATAGCAGGGTCAGCACTGAGGTGGGAGTAGGTGCTAACTCTTTCTGTCTCTCAACACTTGAGGGGAGGAGGCTGCTCAGCAGAGGAGCAAAGTGTAGCTGTTTGCCTACTGCTCCAAGTGCACTGTGTGTGTTATTGCTCCAGGCAAACTGTCCTTCCACCTCCAGCGTGTCTCAGCACATAGCCACACTGAGGAAAGCAGCAGCAGGAGCTGCCTTCTCCGCTCTGGACCGGGCTTCCTTCACCTCAAGCAAATACTTGCTAAAGCATCCCTGTGCATCCCTGCAGCAAAACAAAAGTACTGGAAGAGTGAGCTACATCTGCTCCAGAATATTAATGAGGATGACAAAACTGTCCTCAATTTTTGTGTCTGTTTTACAGCACACTTTCCTCCTTCCCTCATCCCACAGCGAGAGGCTGCCTAGCGGGTCATCCTGCACCAGGGCACATCCAAAGAGCAGATTCAGAACACATGGCAGTCCTTGCAGAACACAGCAACCAAGCACTGCACAGCTATCCCACTCCCAGAGCACTTTCAGCGAGATAAAAACACCCACATAGCATTGTACAAATAGCCCTACAAATAGCCCTGCAAGAGTGAACTGTGTTGATGTACACACACTGGATTATCTAATCATTCATCACCTGAATAACTCTATGAATCGTTGTATGCCTAAGAATTATTCACAGGATTGAAAGCTGTGTGGTCATGGATCAGCACTGGACCCACTTCTGGGTGTCCATGATGACTGGCAACAAAAATTCCAGTGAGCATCTTACCAAGTAAACAAATCAATTTGATAAGCAGAACTTTCTTTATGCAATTTGGAATGGCAGCTGCCCTCTTTAAATAGTGTTCTTTATTCTGGAACCTCATACTTACTATGTAAGCAGCAAAGGAAAGTAATTATGTCGAACAGGAGCCACACAGCATTTGAAGCCACTTTTAATGCATAAGGCACAAAAGGGAGGTAATTACATTTTAATGGAAGCCAGGCTTTGCAAGCCACGATTTGCAGGTATTTATTTTCATTTGTTGAGAAGAAGGTAATAGTTCACTCATGGCACTGCTGAACACCTAAAGTCAAGCAGTGTCCCCAGAAGCAATATAAATCATTCGAAATAGCAAAAGCTGTGCTGATGGAAGGTTACAGTAAAGAATTTCATCACCAGGTGTTCAGGACACAGTTTTCCCAGGAGCTAGCACTCAGTCCCACTGAGTACAGAGGAAAGCAGGTTTTCTAAAGGGCTCTCTATCTCTCATTGGGGTAAATTTTCCACAAAGTACCTAGTCACTATGGTGGTGGAAGGCAATGGTGCTGTTGGGTGCAGAGCACTTCTGAAATTTGGGGATGAAATGCCAACTCATGTGGAAGGGAGCAGTCTTGACTTCAATGAAGCCAAGGATTTTATCCCTCGGTGAAAAAAAATCCCACCCTAAAGGGCTTCACCCTGCTCTCTAGTAACAGAAACTGTGCTATCTTGTGATTTCCATGATCATAGAAATAAATCCCTTGATGCCTGAAATACCTTTTAAATATGGTATTTCTTCTGCTTCTGGGGAGAGAGAACCTTTCAGGGCCACCTAATTCTTTTTCCTCCTACTTTCCTCCTTTATACAAAGCATTTGTGTATTCCAAATGAGTTTAGGGAAAAAAAAGCTATATTACAATAGCAATTTTGTTCCAAAATTAATTATTCTGAAAAGCCTCTTTGAGAAACACACAGTTCATCTGTATGGAAAAAAAGCAATACTCCACTAGATAAACAGCAGTAGAAGGCAAGTCCCCAATGAATCAATGACCTTGATGTGACTTTTACTTCATTAATATATTACAATTGATTATATCCCCTATACTTTAGCTCTGTGCTGTTTAATGACTTTCTCTAGTTGTCTGTAAGTGGTTCTCAATTTCTCCACTCTTCCAGTCACTCCTCTCCAGTAGGATTTGTTCTGCTTCTCACTTTGCTAAATTTCCATTTTGGATAGACTTGGATTTGTTCCCAGTTGAACACAAGATGGAACCAATTTGAACCTAAAGGGTGGAGCTGCACCATATAAGCCAGGAAGGCACGCTGCAATGTGTGTTATGAATGGGGGACAACTAGATTTATGCCTGTAACAAACACTAACATATCTGACAAAGAAATGGACCAAAGAATCACTCATGGAAAGTTTCACTCATTTTCTTTCTCACTGGAATTGCAAGAAGAAATAAATGCAGGGAAAAACTAATCCAATTAATTCTAAAACCACCCACAAAGCTCTGAAACAATCTTAGACAGTCAGAAGCCATTGCTTGAACCTGACATTTGGATGTAAGACCTAAAAAATGTTCATTTTTAACATCCCTACATAAAACTCATCAGGAATTACAGGAAGTTTGTTTATTTTAAGAGGTAATTTCTTGAAGCCAAGGATTTTCATCAGAAAAGTTTATTCTTGGTGATTTCCTTCCCCCAAAAATTTAGGAGAAAAAGTTTCAAAATTGTCTACACAGAGACGCATGCATTTTTGGATTTTGCTAGATGGCCTAATTACCCAAAGATCAGGAAAGTTTCATCTCATTTTCTTTAAGTCTGGGTCACATGTATCTAAGATGCTGGAGCCGTAAGAGTAAGTATTTGGAAGATTTCAATGGATAAAATTTTCAAGTGAAGCTTGTTTTGCAACTGGAGACTGCTGAAGGGGTCTGCCGAACTGAAAAGTGATTTCTGGAAGTAACGCACTTGGCTCTTCATGTGATGCTTCTTCTCATCTGCCTCTGGTACATTTGTACTGCTGATTCTGCAGGGTACGGACTTTCTTACTGTTCTTTGTCATGTTCTACAGTCAGCAAAAGAGGGAGCCAGTCCCAGCTGGCTCTTCAGCCATCTATGCTGTACACAAGATCCTTCTTAATGCCAGAGAGACAGGTGCAGGCACAGGCTGATACATTCAGAGTTTACCCTCTGCATTCACATGTCTGCAGGAGACTGCTGAAAACAAAAAGTATTAATAATCCATTTGGAGTTTGGCGTTCACCTGTATCCACAGAAGAGCAAAAAGGTCATACACTGAATTAGTTTATAAGTCAAATTGAGATCAGCAAATAGCTGTGTAGCAGGAAGTTATTTGGGATTTACTGTAGACCCCATAGAGACCTCATTTTATTTAGTTAATTTTTGAAAATCAGACACACGCATTTCTTGGTTGTACTTTCTGCATCTGCCCCAGAGTCTACCCTCAGGGGAAGGGACATGGACTTTGCTTTGATCAGCGCTCCACACTCTGAAAAGCTGCTTGCAAAACTTTCACAGTAAGCGAAGATAGAAGAAAGTATAGAGAGGTGGTGACATGGAAAGTTAGATGGAGGGATAAAGAAGGGGGGAAAAGCTTGAAAGGAAAGGAAGTGAAGAAGTGGGAAGGGAAGGGAAGGGAAGGGAAGGGAAGGGAAGGGAAGGGAAGGGAAGGGAAGAAAAAGAAATGAAGGAACAGAGCTTTCTCTCTGTTTCATTGCTGGGAACAGCAACATTTGCTGATGCCATATCTTTTATCACAGCAAGTCCCACAGCTTCAGGCATTTTCATGGCTCAAGGGCACTAACTAATGCCAAGGAGGCTGGACTGCTCTTGCAAGCCAGGAAAGTGAGACAATGAGCATGTAACAGAACTGGCACACACAAGGCTATTTAAACTTTCACCCACAAAGGTCTGTATTAAACCCCAAAAGAAACTCCTGCCGGCACAAGAGGGTTAAACAAAAACATTTGTCACATCCAGTTTTCCATCTTTTGGGGCAGCACAATAAAAAAAAAAAATACCTGAATTACAAACCAGGGGGTGAGAAACATGGAGATCTAGGTTTCCCATGAAAATTCCCAGTCTTTTCTTTCCAAATACACCTGTAAAAGCTGCAGAAAAACTGAAAATTGAAAAATACTTCTTTCTAAAAGAGATATTTATCTTTCTCCCTCTACTTCAAGCTTTTCCTGCTCCCTGCAATCAGGGCTGTGTCAATCAGATTGATATTGTGTTATGATCTGACAATGCATTCAAATGTTTTATCCAAACAGTATAATTTTTCAAAGGTATAAAACGTATAAAAGCAGCCTCAGCACTACAGTGCAAAGCCTCCAAGAAAAAATAAGAAAATAGAAGCAGAAAAAACATTATTAAAAGACATCCAAACTTTATTAGTTATGGCCTGCACTGGCAGCTTACTAGCAGCTTGAGGCTGGTCCACACTGTAACCATCACGGTGTTTATTTTTCTTATATGGCTTACTCTTGTTCCCGCTTAAATTGAGAAAAATCTTACTTCCTCATGTTATGGCAGCAGGACCCAAATCAGAGAGATGTGTCTCAGAGCCTAAAGTTTCCAGTGAATTTTACTTCTTCTTGAAATAACAAGCCCTGTCCTCAGACCAGCAAGTGGCACAGGGAAGCACAACCAAGCATTCATTACCCAGTCACACCCCTCTCGACCACTATTTCTTCTCTTGGTTTTCACATTTCTAAGCTCCACTAGGCATAAATTATTCATCGCAAAACTGCCTCTCACAATGTTTATGCAGCGCTTAGTACAATGGCACTCTTTTTCAGTTGAGGCCTCTGGGCACTCATGCAATACAAATAATCATGATGATAGCAACAATAATAACAGCCAGCTATGCTGTTCCTACCGGGCATCCACTGCCAGTGTCTGCCCCACAGAGCTCAGATCACTGTATTTCACTGCAGGCTCCTGGTCAGTGCCAGAGGCCATTCTTCAATAAACCTGCCTCATCCTTTACAGCAAGAGAAAAACCTCCCAGTTTTGTCTTTCAGGTTTTTGTTTAACTATCACAGCTGTTTCCTAATATGAGAAAATCCCTAATTTTTGTATCTAATTAGTTTGAGCAGATCCTATTATTCTATCTCCTGTAATACTAATTATTACACTAGCTGCATGCCTGCACAACTAATGAGTCACATTAAAGATGGGGAATTCCGAAACCTACGGAGGGAGATACAGCACAAGTGTTATGCCAAAACAGGAGACACCAGCCTCTTTCAAACAAAAGAAAATCACAGTCCTAACAAGTAATTTCTTCTCCCCCTGTGTCCCCTCCAGCTACTCTTCAGAAGCAGACGTTTCCTTGCTCCACAAAGGCAACACTGAGGGAGGGCACCCCAGAAAAAGCAGATTGCCCAACATGCAAAATGGACGGGGCCACAGGTGATCCTTTTCGTCAGTGCAGCACCCAGTCTGTCTGACCAATGACAGCTGCTTATCAGGTGAGCAATTCATTCAGACATCACCATCAGCTCCTTGACACAGCCAGCAGCCAAGTCACCCCGACAAAGTGCAGTCAGCCTGCCCTGGCAGTACACTGTGAGTAAGGTGGCCTCTCTGCAGGTAAGAATCAAGACTGCTACTGCAGTGCTCAAAAACCGCGTGTTGTTTTCTGCTCCTAGCACCAAAGTAAGGACAGGGATATACCTGCTCATTAATAGAAGTCCAGCTCTATGTTTTGACACCAAGCTCCCTAAGAAGACACAATGTAAATCAGTGTCAAACACTGTCTTAAGTCCACTGATATTACTAAAGTCAAAACCAAAGACCCCAGTTAAAGGCCATAGTTCAGACACTCACCTTGAAGTAAATGGTCATATTCTGATAATTGTAATTGCAGACAAGGAAAGAAGGGAGCAGCAGCTACTAACCAGATCATGAAGCCAAGAGTCAACAGCTCTCAGCTGAGTGCCTGGACCTGCCACTGATACTGTGTATACCTGGAAAATCACTTAGCCTTTCTGACTTTCAATTATTACTTTTCTTTAAATTGTACTTCCTCAGCTCCAAGGAGTGATACGAGGATTAGCCACCCATAAAGACCGATAGATAAAAGAAACAATGTAGTGCAGATTATTTATATTTCACTAAAGTCTTAAGTAAAGCTCTTCAAATGATACAAAAATATTAAAAACACAGGGAGCGTAGTCTTTACCCTGCTGCAGTAGCACACACATTGTGCCAAACACAGGGAACTACACTGACACCTTGCTAGACTCTCAAATGCTACACCTGATTTGCATTATAGGAAAGATTACAGCCACTAACAACTCAGGTAGGTCTTGCCTTTATGAGAGAACCCTTTCCAAATGCTCCATGTTGGAGGATGTGATCTTTGGAAGCCACCCCAATTATTAAAGACAACAGTGGTGTAAGCAGTGTTAATATTTGCCAGTTGGAATTGTTTTCCTATGTGCAAGGACTGAGCTGGGATGAAATAACTCATAGATCAGATATACTGTAAATTGATTAAAAGTTGGGAAAGGAGATTTATTAAAAAGAACTAAATACAGCTAGGTGAAAAATTCATCAGAGAAAAAAGGAGCATAATTCAAAAAATGAAGGGTACATTGCAGAAAGAGCAGATAGACTGCTTATTCTATTTAATTTTATCTTAATCAGGAGAATAAATAGCTAAAAGTACAAGAGATAAGGGGAGAGAGAGAGGAATAATGAGAGCGATGAAAAGAGTGAAAAAAGAAATAAAGCCTATCAGGCAACCCAGCTCAATAAAAATAAACTCATCCTCTCTCAGCAGTTAAAGCAAAATATTTCCTGAATCCTGACAATACTCCATTCTTTTACTTTCTGGCTAGCTGGAACCCGAACAGCCATCAATCAAGTTTGGGTGGTCATGAAGGAGGCCAGATGGAGTATGTCGGAAATGTTTTCTGCTCTTCAGTGCAAGTTGGCCGTTAGAGCAGCCACTCGACAGAAGTGCCTGAGTCTTTCACATCTGTCAAGATAGTTTAGGGAGACCTTAAACATCCCCATCCTTGCAGACACTGACTAGAATATGCAATTGTGTGTGCTAGAGGAGGGGTGGCGACCTTCACTGGGATTTTGTGATAAAAATTATTCTTTCATCCTTTCCAGCCTTTGTGACAGGCTTTCTCATGACCTCATTTGTGCACTAAATACACAAACCACCGTGTCTGGGATATCACTGTCACATTGCGGACAGTGTGTCCAAATGCACGATAGTCAAGAACGAACAACAGTTTTCATCCTGTGTTAACTACACTCTAGCACAGCAGCCCGGGACCGAGCTATTGTCTTCCAATCTGAGAATGCGTCAGCAAAGCCATGGAGAAAAGAGCTTGTCAGAAATCCAGATAAAATCCAAATTCCTGATTCATCATCTGCTGGCCCCCTTAAATTCGATATACAGCACTTTCTCTAGTAATTCTCCTCTCTTTAGTGAGCTCTAAAATGTCTAAGTGTCACAGACTACAATCTGTACTCAGAGTCAGCTGCTCAGAAGAAAAAACACTGAGACAGAGCAATTGCTAATAAGGGAAAAACTTTTTTTTTTTTAAGTTTACAAAATAATGAGGGTGCTTCAAAAAGATTTTAAGGTATCTTCATGAATGCTGACTATGATAAAACAAATCCGTAAGAACACTTAGATCACCAGTTTATGAGCAGGCACTGATTCCCAAGGTTAATTAGTATCTCCTGGTTTAATTTAGCAGTTTTGCCACAGCTCATAGAAGTTCCTGGAAAGCCAAAATATACTTTTATCAGCAAATCTACAAAATGATAACTCTTGGGATTTTTGTGCAGGTGTAATTTTCCTTTCTGTTAAGCATAGAACAAACTTCTATGAAACAGCAGTCATCTTCAAAATAGGTGAGAGGAGAGAGACACAGGATTCATCCTACCAGCAAAATTGCTGCATGTTCATGAGCTGCAAAGGTGGATAAGCAACAGGAGAGCAGCAGTTACAGATTACATCAATTTATTTCCATTATTCTCAAAGAACAGAGAAAGTGAGGAGGAACTTCAGACACCAATTCAGACTAAGGAAATGTGTCAGGGGAAATCTGATACCCAATACTTCTTTGGGCAGGCCTAGAGGAAATAATATGCCTTACACACCTTCTTGGGTTCTTAACTAACTGCATTAATTAATGTTTTTAACTTAAGAGTCAGGGAGAATTGTGAAGATAAAGATATCTGCTCCACATGCAAGCAGTGATCAAAAAGAAAAACATATTTAGGTTATTTAGTGTGTGTAAATGAACAATAAAGGGAGTACTGCAATGATATCTTCTTTTTCAAGACAAATCTGTATAGGACATGCTTGGAATACTGTGTATGGTCCAGTCTCTTCATTCCAAAAATGATTTTGCAACAATAGAAGGAATTTAGGTAAGTCTGGTAGAGAGTATTCTTACAACGGATAAATTGTTATACAATGAACTACTTAAATCAGAGGTTTTAGCTTTAAAATATGGCAAGTGCCAAAAAAGTGAGAGAGGATATATAAAACTGCAAATGATTGGAGAAGCTAAATAGGGGCTTTTACTCACCCATTTACAATATGAAATCAGAGGGCAAAGTGATGTAATGGAGAGGTTACAAACATGACCTAACAGAAGGAAAACTTCAGGTCACAGGAAAGGGGTCAGTCAGGAAAATCATGAAAACAACCCTTTTTCTGAATATACTGGTATTTTTCAGTGCAATATTCTCAGTCAGTTCACATCGGCTTTTGGTACTTCCAACCTATCGCTGTCAGAGATTTATTCAGTGGTGCAGCTCTTGAAGCACACACACACCAGTCAGAAAAGTAACTGGTTAGTGGTAGAACAGATTCCTGTAGTCAATAAGACCCTCATTTATTATTCTGCTGCCAGAGCTCCCAAATGCCAGAAAGCCACTGCTCTGCTACTCCAGGCAATCACAGTAGGAATGTACAGCACTTCATTAGTATTTACAGGTCTAGCTGCATATCGGTACAGACCTTACGCATCACTGTGCCTCAGAAAAAAACTGCTGCTTCCAAATAATGTATCATATGCTTTTTCTCTTGTAGTCTTGAGCCATTGATGCAAAGCTATGGGTGAAAAGGGAAACTAACATGTACCTACAGTCCATTCCAAGTACTCAGACAATAATCTGGATCTTACTTTTCATCTCCAAAGAATTAAATTGGGTCCTTTTCTAACTATAGAATGCATACAGTTTAATTTTTCCTTTATCTAAATGTGGGTGGGGACTTGCCTCCAACCTATAATTTCTTTCACCTCAGAAAGAAAACATGAGCTCTCATTCCAGCCAACATGTCAGCACTAAGATTTTTAACTCAGAAATAAAGTTCAGTAGGGCGCAGAAATAAAGTTCAGTAGGGCATTACATTTCACACAGTACTAATTAGTGTGACTGAATTTCTTACTCTAGTTACTCCTACTGCTGCCAACACACTGTCCAGTGTAGCCCCTATGTAGTTATGCGCACAGATCTGCAATATGGATTTCTTATCTTTAGCTCAGGGCCCAGGCAGGCTGCAAGCCTGTGACTTGAATGCATGCTGCTCCTACTAATGCCAACAGCAGATGAATGAGCAGGTGGCATTCAGGAAGATGCCATGAGACTTCTAACACAAATCAGAAGAGTAGAATTTCTGCCCACAGTTATTATGATCACAAATCTCCATTTGAACTTATTTCTCCTTTTGTATTCTTTCAAATCAAGTGAAGTTGGGTTTTCTAATTATGTCAAACCACATGTTTGCTGCAGTTAGTCCCAATCTGAGTTTCAGTCTCATTTTTAACTCACTCATATCTAGAGTCCATTAAAGTTAACTCCAATCCAGAAATTTCACAAGCTCTGCCTTTAAAACTATAGCTTGAAAACGAGCCTGTACCACCCAACAGCCTTTCTCTCACAAAACGATGGTGCATCAGCACTCTGCTTTGTCTCTTTCTCTCCTTTTCTGACAGCCATTGATAGAATATACTGACTCAGTGGGAGCAGAACAAGGCAGAGGGCTACTAGTGGCTCAAGTGGCAGCAGCCTTCCGGCACCACAACAGGAAGCTTCATTCAATAAACTCCCAAATGCCACTTAGGCATGGAAACTTACTCAAAAACAAAAACAAACAAAAAAAAAAACCCAAACAAACAACAGAGAGTCCTTTCCCCCAAACTAAGAAACAATAAGATGACAGAGCTCAAAGACCCTCCTGCATTCCCACCCAGTCATTTCCACCCCCAAATGAAGATGTTTATTGCTGCCAATTCAACCAAGTCAGCTTGTCTCTGAAAATCTAGTTGGATCCTTTCTGCTTCACAGCTTGTCACTATCTGTGCAGGTTCTAGACTCAGCACTTATCTGATAACTCCATGGATGGTGTGTGAGGAAGACCAGCTACAGCTGTACTGACTGCAAAGCAGATGGATGCATGGACACTCACAGAAAGCATCTGCAACCTCATCAGACCTGTCTCTGGTTGCACAAGCAGAGCAGGCCACCTGAGGGTACCCCTCAGGCCAACGGTGCACCACCATCCATAATTTGAAAATCACTGGTCCAAGTTGTACCTGTCACTCCTAACTACATTTATTTTTATAATTATCCAAGTATTCAGAGCCTGGAATGTGTTAAACCTAGCTGGTGTTAAACAAACGAATGCCAGGGTAGCATAGCTTGTACAATCCACTTAAAACACATTACTTGTGCATCTCAAACCCACAGTTTTAGCTCCCACCATAAATCACACATAACATCTGATACTCCAACAGAAGAGTACATTAAAAAGATTTAATGACTGGAAAGAAAGTCAGTTTGTCTAAGGGACACCTGGAAACACAAATGCAGGGCATATGCTTTTCTATGTGCTAGGAATTACACTGTCACTCGCAGTTAAATAAGGCATATACATTCCATACTCTCCTTCGTGCTATCTTTGAATAAAGAATATGTAACCCCAAAGGTGCCAAACACCTGCATACCCTCTTTCAGCATGCAGTGAGCAGAACATCCCCTCAATACTACCTGTCTAGAAGGAAAGCAGTTCCTATTTCAACTACTCATTATTTGATACCAAACAAAACCTACCTAAAGGGTGTCTTTATCAAAAGACATTTTTGCATTCTACTATTAGCTTGCTCCCATCAATGGGTGAGCTATGAAAAGCATATGTATTCTGGAGGTCTAGAGAGCATCAGCAAACTAGTAGCATTACAGGTGGTCTAAGTTTAAAACTGAAGCTCTAATCTTCAGCTCACTTCTTGTGCATGAGACTGCCTTGACTACACAACTCAGGAACATTGTCTGCCTGGCAAGGGGGAGACAGAAGTGCAGAACTGAGGAAAGGTCATTAAAGTACAATCTCCTGCACTACTGAGCTCCCACTGAAGCACAGAGACTACCACAAATCCAGTGATTGAAATAAACTGGTGTACAGCTTTCAGCAAATGGAATTTACCTTGAGGTTTGGGTTTGGTAAGCTTCCCACAGGGCTTTGAGATTGTGACAGTCTTCTGGCAGTCAGCATTATGAAGGGCTCTCTTTAGGTTCCCAGTTCGAGTCTTCAAGGCAGTATTCAAGTCACATTCTCCCCAGGCTTGGAACTGGTATTTGCACTCCGCTGCAATGAGTAAATAAATGGCAATTTTTAAAACAGAATGACTGAGTGTGAAAACAAAGATGTTATGAGTCTAATAGGATATCACAGTCAGTGCTTGTAGACAAAAGGCTCATGCAACTGAAGACAGGAATCCTAAGAAAACTTTAAAGATGATTTGCAGCAATAATTGCAATCTCCCCCAAAAAATATTTTAAAATTTAATCCTCTTGCTTTTGCATGGATATTGTGTTATTGTCACATAAGTGAAAATACATTCAACTATGAAGATACACAATAAATAATTAAAAAAAACCAAGAAACAACAGCAGCGGGAAATGTCATTCACATGCTATATGGCTGTTCCTCCATTTGTGCGATGCTAAAGGTTACCACATAAGGCTTCAATAGTTTCAAGAACATATTTGCAACTATGAACTTGTCAAGTCTGAAAGCATGGATTGGCTTGGTGAGGTCACAATGATGTCAAAGCCACACAAGCTGCTTACTAGAAAAAAGCCAAGTTTGCAAGAGTAATCAGATCTCAGTCCTGGACGGACATCTTGTCCAGGACAGATCTGACATGTTCTTGCACTGTTACATGTGAACCTTCTGAACTGAATATATAGATGAAATACACTGTCTAAATTCACTCCTTTCACTGCACATTCTGGTAGCCACCCATGTTCCATGCCACAAACTGCACATTGCAAGGTCACGCAAAGCCTGTGGTATAACCATCACAGAGATTCACAGCTCTAAGTGAACACACAACACTTACGTTGCTGCCTTAAATAGGGTTGTACACCACAAGAGAGCAGAGTTCAGCACACTGCTGGAAGACTGAGTTTACAACAAGTAGGTTATATGGACTCTCTGCAGAGGAGTTGCTTGGCTCTGAAGAAGCTGCCTTCTGATGCCTTACATGTTCTAGTTCCAAAGAATTTGAAATACAGGAGTAACCCTTTCACCAAGACATTCACAGAGCTAAGCAGAAAATACAGGCTTCCTGCTCCATACTTAAGTAAAAACCAAAGCAAATTCCTTGAGAGAGCAACGCTTACCTCCAAATTGCTTCTTCCAGTTGCAGGGAATCTTACACTTCTGAGTCTTGGTGGTTTGCTTGCACTCAGCTCCAGTGCGGGTGCCCTCACGTGTCCCCAGGCCACAGTCACCACTGGTGGGAACACAGACGCTCCACTGCCATTCCCCACAGTCAGATTTCTTCACCTTTTTCTCTGGATGAAGACAAGGAACCAAACACAAGCAAGAGAAGTGGTCAGTACCCAAAGCCTGTGAAGAAGTTTCCTAAACTTCACTAAACAGTTACAGCACCTGAAAGGTTGAATAAGGAAGACATTTGTAAAACAATTGCTTTAAAAGCAAAAGGTCTGGCATCTTCTTCACAGTTCTGCAGAGACAGGTCAGCCTCTTTGACTCCAAAGCAGGGTGGATCATTCAAATTCAGTCCCACTACCGTGTCTACTAGCCCACTTAACATATTTTCAAGTGGATTTTCATCTTCAGAATGGGGAATCATCTAGAAACCCTCAGGGATCACTGATCGAAACAGGCAGGAGGACACACTCAGAAAGGACACTCCTCTGTTTCCAATAGCTGATGGCACACAAATATTTTCAGTTCCAACAGAAGCACTACACACTATACAGATTAGAAATGTACATGCTGACATTGTGTATCAGAGGATTTGAGCACCTCTGGAGAACAGCTGTGGGATACAAACTTTTCACTTGGTATACCATGTCCTATTTTATGATAGAATATGAACAAAACTCAAAAGGTGAAAAAAAAAGTACATGGAGAACTGTACTCGAAATGCTGTGAATACAGGTGGGTTTGTTGCTCAGGGACAAAAGTAAAGATCATTATTTCACTTAAATCCTTAAACTGAAGCCTGATGAGAAAAGACCGCAATATTATCAAACCCAAGGGGTCACAAAAATAATTAGTTAGGCCCTTAAAACATCACAAGTAATTTTAAATAAACTTATATCAAATAATTTTCCTTATAGTTCTTGTATATTTACATTCACATCTTCTCATATTTCCATACAGCCACAATAGTTAGAACACTTTTTTTTTTTTAATGGGAACACTAACTCTGATAGACTCACAGGTCATATTAACTCATGTGTAACTAGCCCATAAATAATAAGACCTTGAGAAAAACACCAAAAGACATATTCCTTTAAAAAGTGTTTGACAGATATGAATTTTCCACCCCAGGCCTCTCTGTCCTATAACGAGGTCTGAGTTCATCACTGACAGAAAGCAATTACCACTGGATGTCTGGCTGTCTATATGCAACAGAAATTTAGTCCCTTTCTTTGTAGGAGGATTTCCACATCACACAGCATTGGTGTAGCACTGTCACAGGCAACACTGAACAAGCAACATGATAACTGCTCTTTCATTACTCCTGTTTGGTTCTTCCTAAATCAAGCATGAACCTATTCCCAGAGCAAATTTTAAGCTGCCTTGCAATACCCACTCTGTGATAACTAAGGACTCCAGTCCCTGGGGCTGTCAAGCTGCCAGCTTTCATGGAAACTACTTTCTGTTTTCCTGTTTAATGCAGAACATGTCACAGCCACAAATCCCTACCCTGTATATCAAAAAGTTAACGAATGATCTGAATTTCATAACAAAACCAGAAGCATTTGACATGTTCCCAAACATGCAATCTATCTCAGGGATTAACTCTGAATTACACTGGACCTTACCTGGTTTCTCTTTTTTGCCAGCCTCAGTGGTACTCACAGCTGCTAGAATAAAAACAAGTGCCAGGAGGGCAGCTGTGAACATTCGACGCTGCTGTTGTTGTTGTTGCATTCTGGGAATTAACAAGAGAGAGGAAAAAAAAGGCTGGTTAGTCTGTGAAAAGTGGGATCCCATCTAAAGTGTCGCTACAGCATTTTGGGGAAGCTCTGCTTCAGGACCACAAGACACAAGCAGGTCAAATATAATTAGCCATTGGCAGAATGGGCAATTATCTTAATTCCAGAGAGCATACAAAGCTTTTTAACATTTTCCAGCCTGTGTATCAAATCCCTGATTTACATCGCTGATGTTGTGGATGAGTTTTGCCACAGGAAGTTCAGTTGCTCACCTTCTAGAAACGTGTTAAAGAATTAAGGCTCCCGATGGGCCTGGAACTTCTTTTTTGACCTCTGTCTGTGATTTATTGTGTAAAACTAAACCTAACACACACTTTCTGTTTCACCTTACCTGTTCACGTGAAGTAGGGAATGCTACACTGTCCATCTTGCAAGGGCTCAAGTTCTTATTAGGCTTACTTGACATCTGAAGAGAGCTTCTTTCATGAAAACTTATACAGGTAATACGTGATGTATTATCTTAATAGACATTGGCGTGTTGCTACCCACCTTTTCCTTCCCCTCCAAATTAGTGTCTCTTCCCAGTATAAATTAAGCTAATTGCCTGAAATGCAAAATGGGCACAGAGATAGGACTTGCAAACACAGCTAGAGGCTATCTATAACATGCTAATGAACCCAAAATCTGTATTTGGGAAGCAAATATTCAAATATAAAAAGGTATTAAAAACATTTGCTTTGTGGTGAAACACCAGTTATTAGCCAATCATCAAAAGTCATTCAGACCTGGCTGACTTCAATGGCTTACACATGTATTTCCCTTTCACCTTGCTATAATATACATTGTCTCATTTTGGCATTGTTTATTGGAAAGTAGGGCCATAACAATTACTATGTTAAAAATATGCAACCTCCCCCTTTCCCAGAGACACCTCTCTGGTAGGTGGCCAGATACCAAGACGGTAGACTGGAGATTGCTTAAATAGAAGGTTTCTCCAGCCTTTTTCAAGCCAGGGCCCATGACACTCATGCTATACCAGCCCTCCTAGAGGTGTCAACAGTGCTAACCACTAAACTGGCCTTAAAAACTCAACTAAACTGATGTTACAGGGAGTTTAGAGGCAACCTGAGCTCATTTTGCTGAGTACAGAAACCTTTGGGAAGAAATAATTCTCACCATGAACAAAGAACAAAATGTATTTCAAATTTAATTTGGCAGTCTTCACTATTCCCTGCTGGGAACCTCTTGTTCAAAAGCAACATAATTGTAATTGACAGGGAAAACAGGAGAGAAATCTCAAACACACAGACTTCTAAGTATCCATCCTTAATATTATGCTAGAAGCCAGATAAGAAAATTTAATAGTTTTGTTTAAATAAAGTTCATGTGAAGATTGCAAGAGACCTTGTATTCAAATGTCTAAAGGAGCTGTCATTAGCACCAGTTTGGTTTACTTCAAAATAAAGTACCATTTTCCATCATGAAGAAAGGCCCACCAGCATTTCCAGTGATCTCAAACAGCCCGGAGCTAGAGCACACATGAGTCCTCCATGAGCTTGGGTTTGTTTTTCTTTCATTTGCTCCATGTTTCCGCTTAGAGCCTCTCATGTTTTACAGAAAATGAAATAAATAAATAAAATAAGCAATTAAAAAAAAAGGCAACCTGCCTTTTTATTCATCTTACCTCAGACTGCTTCTCCATAACCACAGCTGCAACTTTATTGAGACACCAAACTTCCCCCCTCAGGCCCTTTCCCTTGGAGAAACTTCAGCACCAGTAGCACCACACCTCACCTCACATCCATTTTCACGACAATTTGTCTTCTCAACTTCTCTCCTCTAAACAACTCACCAGACTCCCTCACTGAAGGAGTGTTAAGTGCTTGGGTGGAAACATACGGAAAGATACAAATACTTCCATAATCTCAAGACACCGTCCCCATACTCTGTCTGGGGATGTCAGGAGATGAGGCAAGGCAGCATCAGTGGGTTTGCTGCACAGGATGTTGGCACATGCAAGAGACACCCACAACGGGCTCAGGGCTCTCTCCCACATCCCTGCTGCCCACCCCAGGGACCTGGGTTGCAGTCACACACACCCCCATGGGCTGAGGGCTGTCACCAGGAGCCATGGATAGCTGTCCCTAGGGGAACTGCCTTACACTAAGTTGACAGCAGACTCAAATTCAAATCTGATTGACATTATTTTCAGCAAAACAGGCAGGGAAAATAGTTGCGTTTTGGAGTGTGAAATGTTCCAGAAGCTCTATAAACAAAACCCCATGGATCCTTAATATAGTATGTTATCCTAAGACTCCAAGTCTCCCTACAGCCAAAACACTTACCAAGTTGTCTAAGGTAAACACTAAAGCTGCAGATACATATATACCCCTCTGGCAAAGAGAGACAGTCTGCTTCCTGAAGTGTCTTTGCTGTTAATTACCAACAAGTGAAATGCCATGTTGTACAGATGGAGGCCTGGCTTCACACCACATCAACACCTCGAATTTGATGCAACCAGTATGACTACAGAAAATTGCATAATTGCTTTGCACATGATAGATCAGCAAGTGCTCCCAGAAAATCACAAACATCACCTATAGCTTATATACAGTATCCATTAATTATTATATATTTTTTCAGAAGGCCAGAAAATCCCACCTATCAGTAAAAACTTGAGTAGTCTTCAGTTTTCCTTGCAAATATTTCAGCTAGCCATTAAAAAGATGGAAGAGGAGTAAAACTTGTCAAATTGGACTTGTTTTTGAAAGCAATATAATCCACTGAAAAAACACTTTGCCACTTTTATTTTTTTCCCTAAAATTTGAAGGTGACAATTCTTCTTCTTCCTTAGATTCTGTGATAACACTTCCAGTTCAACCTTTGGTTTAAAGAACTACCAAAAATGTTAATAGCAATGACAAAACAAGTGTTTCACAACATCCAAAATGCACTCCTCCTTGACTATTCTTTTCTAATTAGCCTTTTACCTACACTAATGGTAACAAGTAAATCATGTCATGAAGGGAAAGTATTTCTAAAATCCTGTATGACAGCCCCCAAACAGAGCAAGGCAGCAGCATTTAAACAAATGGCAGTGCCATTTACAGCCAAGAAGAAGAGACAAAAGAGAAGGGAAGAAATGAGACATTTGGGGTGGGGGGAGCTCCAGGAAACTTCAGAAGAGAGAAAAGGTGAAGAGAGAGAGAGAGAGAGAGTTTAGAACAGTTTAAATGGTAAACTGGAACAAGATCAGAAAAACAGGGGGACTAATCATGAAAAGAGCGCCAAAACAGAAAAGAGAGAAGTACTGAATTACAGTTACACACTAAAACAGAGAGTGTTACAAAGACATGAAGTGTGTAATGAGGTGAGAAGTGAAGCCCAGCTGAGATGTGCCATAGTAAGTGGCTTCTCCCAACAAAAATGAGGCACAAGAATTACTTCAGTCTTACAGTTGATTTCACAGTCAATCTCTACTTGAGAGCAAAAAAATGAAAGGAAAACCAAAAAATGGCAGGCAATCAGAAAATTAATGAGTTCATCAACCATCCATCCAGGTTTCAATTGCATGCTGAGCACCAGGAGGAGACTCAGGCAGAAGTCACACTATGGCTGCAGTTTAGAGCACCTTCAGAGTAGAGCTTGAGCTGCCCACTCTGAATCCCTCACTACCCCTGACCTTTTTTTACAATAACACTCATCTCCCCTGAACTTAATTCATTAAATCATTTGTTTGCTGTGATGAGTACAGTCCATGTGACTAAGTTTATCAGCTTCTTTAGGAAATACCTATCCTATTGACCGCAGCACACAAATCCCAGCTCTACCAAAGACCCAAACCAGTATCTACAGAGCGTAGCGTGGTGGCATGCGGACACTTCCATTTGGGCCCAGAAATGCTACAGACACTTTCACACAGTGCCAGCCTTTGTCTAGCAGCCCAAGAGAAAGTTTACTTCTTCCAACCCTAGAACCTGCAAATGCAGCTTGCATCCTTCATACCCAAGCTGTCAGCCCAAGGCAGCCCAACTGTTTTCACGCTGTGCTCCTGAGACATTTGGATCTCAGTTAGTGCAAGTCAAGCTCGCTGGAGCAACTCTGTCTGCACTCATGCAACTAACTCATAGACAGGTTCTCCATTTCTCACATCTGAAGAAGTCTTTCCTGAACACAAGTATCCAGAACAAACCAGACAACTTCAGCTGAAGCTCTATCAGTGAGCAAGTGTTTATTTTTCCTAGCCTTACTGAAGCTAGCATATGCAGCACATTCTAGGATCACATATGTCTTTTGCAGGTGGCTTTTCTGCTGTTAATAACTATTACTCACAAGCCCTTCCCTTCATCTGTTCTTTCCAAAGCAACTGGCAAGTTTCCAGATTATAGAAGCAAGTATTTTATTATTAGTCCATACGAATGTAATCTCCCACGCTGAAGTATCAGGTTTTCTCACATGATTTAACCCGTCCATATCCTCCAGCTATTCCAGAATAATATGCCAGACATCAGTGGTGTTGATAATGCTGTTAGCCTGCATGTACTGCAATACTGTACCTATTGCCATCACTAAGGACAGGCCATGGGCTTTGTAGTGAGTTTGCAAGGCCTTAGGACTGAGGCTTGTTAAGGTTTGCTCTGTCTTAGCTTTCCTTGGCCTGTTCGCAGCTTTGTAACATCTGGTTTAGCTGCAACAGCAATTCTTCTAATCGACGAGCTAGCCATGGATAATTTCATTTACTTTTCTTTGCCACTGTCTGGAGCCACCCAGGTTTTATGACTCTGCTACAATAATGCACTGTAGAGAAATACAGGACTGGTATGTTATCAAAGGCCTTGAGCAGGGGAGACACAGAATGCAGTGTAGAGGAGTACAGATATGGGAGATACGAGATGGGGCACAGGCTTGACAATGGAGACCCCCTAGCTATAAACAACTCACCCGTAGTCAGACAAAGAAATGCAGACCTGCAGCTGGACAAAACTAGATACAGGAATAAGAAAGAGAACAGAGAAATAGTTTCCAACATACCTAAAAGGTGCCATATATAGTAAGTTTGGATATGACATGGAGAGCAATGAAGAAAGAGAAAGGCATGAGAGAATGTTAGCAAATGTAAAAAACAAACCTCAAGTTGATCCCAAAGCAAGGAAGAAGAAACCATCAACACGAACATCCTCTTGGCTAAGGACCCCAGATGATAACAAGTCATCATAACCACCCCCACCACCAACACCAAAATGAAACCACTAACCTTAGAGCCAAGAGGAGGTGGGGAGGGATCAGCATAACAGTAGGAAAAGCAGTTGAATCTAAGTGCATGTACAACAATTTTAAATGTGGTGGTAGTATTGATATTATTATAACATCAGCATAGACATGTTCTTTTTCTGTAATAATTACATCTACACTAATAATGATTCTTGGATTAGACAGTTAAGATTTCAATTATACTAACAAGAAAATTTTTTTACTTTATATAAATATGTATAAGAGAGATGGCTCCTCTTTGCCCATAAACAATATTTTGAGCATAACTATGACTCCTAGCTTTGTCTTTTAGCAGGCTATCATTTTCATCCCATGACCATGATTAAATAAAATGCATCCCAAAAACAGACTTAAAAAATTCCTATGGCCCTTTATTTCTCTTCACAACACTGCTCATTCTGAATTCTCTTTAAGTTCCTTACCCATGTTAGAACTACCTTTTGCATTAATCTTTCTTTTTTTCCCCTGCTCGAATGAATAATTTCTCACCAAGTCCCACAACAAATACTTCAATAAATTACAGTTTGATTAGTCCCAGATTAGCTGCACCTACCAAATCAGTTTTTAAATGAGCTAGTTTGGGAGATTAGTCTCCTTTCAGTAAACACATGCTGTGTTTAATGAAACTTAACATTTACCTCCACGTCTTAAATTATTCTCTTATTCAGAATTAGTTCTATTTTGCAGTCCATTGAGGGCAGATGAACATGTCTGCAGTTACCTGAATCTGTTTCTTTCCCACTTCTTAAATATAAATACTATATCTGCTTTCCTTCAGTTGTACAACAGCAGGAAGTATTTGATGCATGTTTTAACAGTTTTAATGAATCTGAAATGTCAAGTGCCATTTTTACAGTACTCCAAGATGGAAACACAGTTTTCTTTATAAAAGAGAAGTTAAGAGCATTCAGCTGTTAGGAGTTTGACCTCTGTAACAGTTGCAGAAACTTCTGCTTCTCCAAGTCTCATTCTCATTCACCATCTGGTGCATGCCCCTATGTCCTACCTGATCTCCCATATTGAAAACTGAGGCAAAAGCTCATGCACTTTTGGAGCCATACCTTTGTGAACCGTAATTTTCCAACTGTAAAATGTTCCCTCTTTCCTTGCACACGCACATGTTTCCTTTGTTGACTTTATTTGCAGGACTAGGAAAAAAATCTAGATTTACTTTTCATTTCCTTTGCAAGATTTGAGTCAGTTTAGTTTTTGGTGAGTCTCAGCAATCTGCCACTTCTGGACTTCCAAAGCACAACTTTCTTGCATGATCAGTAGCATTTTCTTAAATTCCTACAAGCTCCTGACACTTTAGGGTGCTGATCCCCACTTAGATCTAGAATTCCTCTCTACAGGGTTTTCCTCCCTCCTCTTTTTTCTTGAGAAAACAAATTTGATTTTTTTTTAATTACTTTGATACAAAGATATTTGAAACAATTCTTTATTAAAAATCTTGCCTTGGCCCAACACACATCACCAATTTACTTAATTTCTTAAAAATCAACTTTTAAAATTGAAAACGTTAATTAGATTTATGATCATAATGCCATGTAATATAAACTGAATCATCTTGTTAACACTTGATACAAGTGACTATTTTTAAGGATGAGCTGTAAGGTCATACTGAATTAAATTCTAAAATAGCATCAACTTTTTATAGTCTTATGGTAGGTAGTGAAGAAATCACATCCACAAATAATTAGCCCCCATTATTGTTAGCACCATTTACCTTATAATCTAAATTTGGAAATATAAACCCCTTTATAATAAGAGATCTCCTTATTATATTTTCCTCATGTGTAACATCACAAGGACTTCTAACTAAATTCACACCCAACTTTGGGTTGACACAAAACCAGTAGATACTTTTTCATACTCCTCCAAAGTAGTTTTGAGTCATATGAATCCTCTCTTACATATACCAGTAGCTCCTATTTATTTATAGTGTATCATTAATTTCCATTACAGCTATATGACTTTTGCTGTGGTTTCTATCTTTTCTGGACTTTTAAGTCTTGTCTATGAGTCATGATTATCATTACAGAGTGTGTGGGGGCTAATCTAATAATATCCATTTGGAGGTACTACACCGTTTTCCAGCTTCTCCAATTCATTGCCCAAGGCACTTGCAACTGATATTTCTCTCTGATCTCACCCAAATGTCTTCCAGGTACCAACTTTTCATTAACTGCTTTACACCCTGACTACTGCGGTTTTCAACAGCAGTAATTTATTTGTCTTGGCTACCCTGCCACTGTAATGTTGTTTCTTTATCTAATGCTAAATCTTTTTCTTACAGAGTTTTAAAAGTAGACATGGACACCACATACATTTCTCTATATGCTTCCTTATGGTTAAAGATCCCCAAACTCTCCACATAGCACAAAGCCTTGACCCAACTTGCTGACCTTTATCACTTAGTTGCACCTTCGTGGACCAAAGAAATGCTGTGTTCATTTCAGACAGAACTACTACTCTAGCCTTAGTGGTCTAAGCCTAAAAGTGAGACAAGGTTTAAGGAAAGCATGAACCTTCAATTATAACAATTGTTTGATCTACCAAATGATACTATATCTGAAAAAACATGCCTCGTTCTCATTTCTAACCCTGGTTATGGTTCAGAATGATTTTATTAAAGAAAACCTACTAGGATAATGATGAAACATCAAGTTTTCTTCTTTGGTCAAACTAAGTAATTAAAATATATTTTACTCTTGGGAGGATTAGGGGATGAGGGGGGGGAAGAGGGTTGGTCAGCGTACCCCCCTGCCACCACCACCCCCCTCCCAATTAATTCAGAGACCTGCAGCTACTGCAATCCTGCCCAAAGCAAAATCTGTGTGATCCCTTACTCCTTTGACTTTCCTGTGAGGGATTGGTGTTCTCCTGTGATAATAGTCATGACATTTTGGGAGCTGCGTCAGCAACACCGAACAGCAGATACCAATGAGCTGAGTCTGTGTGCTAACAAGCTAGTTCAAAGCAGTGTAGGAAAGCCCAAACCCTACTGAAGAAAAACTCCCTGCCTTTCAGCCACAGGAGGATCGCTGGGTAGCAGGGCTGGAATCTCAGCACCAGCCTCCAGGTCTCTGTTCCAACACACACAACACATTGCAGCTGGCAGGTTGCTCTGCCTGTCAAAATGATAGAGGAATGACAAGTTTCAACTAACAGACACTTCTCATCTTTTCTTTTTATCTATACTCTCTTTTGCTTCTATGTGTGGGGGGAAAGAAGGGCCACTCCACAGGGAGGCAGCTCCAGTGATGCTCTCCCTGCATGCAGGAGAAGGCAAGCTGGCAAGCAGCAGCTGGCAGGGAAGAGGCAATTGTTTCCAAGGTGAGCTGGTACTGGAAGGAGTTGGGTAAGCAGCAATAAAGGCAAATTTAAAGAAAATAAAATTGAGTATAACTATCTGTTTGTTCCTGCAGATCAGCCAGGGGGAAGTAAGAAAACTCTAGAAGGCTGAAATTATACTTGGCAAACTTTCTTTATTTTTTTAAACCAGCGTTTACGCTTGGCTACAGCACAGGGTACCCATAATAACAAGCAAGAATCAAACAGTTAGTTAAAAAGGAAAAAAAATCACAGCATGACCCTTCTGATAAGTGCAAGTCAAACACTTCACTTCAAAAATTGCAGTGTGCAGCTAGGGGACTACATTTTTCAATATGTAATCAACTTCATGTTCTCTTTTCTAAGTGGACATCGTTAAGGGCCAGAAAAGCAAGCATCAAGGCCAGCACATTGTGCCAATGCCATAAAAATAAGCAGTGAATCAAGAGCTGTGTGGTGGAAGAAAATTATTAAAATTTCAACAACAAAAAGCCAAAACCAATGATCAATTAACATGTCCCATCTAGCTTTGTTCAAGTAAATAACCTAAAGTAATTAGTTATGTTGTTGATAACAGCTCCCCTAGCCTTTGGTATTTGCATAGTTGATTGCGTGTTTGGCTCTCACATCAGGCTAAGGCAAACACATACGCTGCAGATATTTTATACTTCTACTTTCCCCAGACATAAACTAATAGTCCAAGTTGATAACAGATACCCCTGGGTACATGAATTCTGCCTTTTAGTGCTGAGCATAACTTAGACTGATGTGAGACTCAATAAAAGAGCTAGTCCAAACAAACACAGACAGAACACTTCTTCCATTTTGCCAAAATGTTTTGCTAAAATTAAAATTTTTCATGGGAGAACTTAAATGTCAGCAAGATAGCAAGTTTTTGAAAACATTCTTTAGGAATTAAAAAAAAAAATTTATTCTTTTTCACTAATATTAAACTGTATTCCCTTTCATTAAAAATACAATTTAATACAAGCTATATAAAGGATCCTACTGTTTCTCATAGGCAGAATCTACAGATACTTCTGCAACATAACATCAGACCTAGAAATCTGAATCTCCTTTTGAACTTCTTACTAGCCAGCTCTACCTCTCAGGGAGCACCACGAGCCGTGCGATTCCTTCATTTTTTTCAAGTTTTAAGCAAAATTTTGCCAACCCACGACACTATAAACCTTAATCCGATCACAGAAGAAGGAACCAATTATAAAAGGTGTAATTTTGGGGGGTGAAATTTTAGCATTCAGGCACTAGTGTTGTGAACAAAAATATAATGGTAACATAGTTTCTTCCTGAGAGGAGAAGTGTAGTAAGTGTAAAGGCAATGCTAAACAAACAACCAAGCAGTACGGATGGTTAAATGGCCAGGGAACTAAAAATGTAAGAGAGATGGCCAAAACCCTCCAAAGGAGATTAAAAGTTTTATGCTTCTCTCTTTCCAAATTTCCAACATGAGATTTTACAGATGTGATTTTATTCTCAGAAAGCCTGGGGAACACATTTAATTTTTTTTAAATCATAAATTTAAAAAAAAAAACACCCCACATTTTCAATATCATAAGCTGATATTAAGAAATTAACCATGTCAATGAAAGGGTGAAAAAAACACGCTGTCCTTTCCAGAGAAGCATTACATTTATTAAATGTAAAACGGGTGGTTGATATTTTCTCTGTTGGTCCCCAGCCAGTGTATAGAGATCATTTCCTTAGCCCTGGCCTTCAAACTTTCTCTTAGAAATTACATAGTTGAAATGAACATCACTGTTGAAATCAGTTTTTCTCTTCATCTTCCCCAAGCTCTTATTTTGCTCTCATCCACAATGCACATATTTTCTACCTCTCTTTTGCTTGTGGTGGGTCTGAGCAAGTCAGGGCTCTCAAGCAATAACTAATACTGACTTCTGCAACTGCCTCTTCTATTAACCTTCCCCTCCCACTGCTCTGGCTGAGAGGCTGGAGAAAACAAAACAAAAAACCCAAACCAAGGCTGATATTTCAGTTTGTTCTGCTGTGTTTCCAGATCCTAACTGAAAAAGACATTTTAAGCCACGTCTGCTACTGTGATTTTTTTTTCCCTCCCTGCTCTTCCCACAATGATCACAGCTGCTGTGTCACTGTCTACGAAGTCACACTGGGGTTCTTTACACTTTCATTTCTCCAAGACTAAAGATGAGATTAAACAGACCTGGATTTAGCCAGCCAACAACCCACCAGGAAGGCCACAGGAGACTCACCTCCATTCCCTCCAATTACTTTCCTTTCAGTGAGAGCGAGGGCAAGCTGCTGACTTGACTCTCCTGTGCATCAACAGCATCAAAGTGTCTCTCTTGGAGAATCCACATCTTGTGGTCATGAGTTTCCCCAGCCACAACTACTGGTAAATCCTCTCTCTCTTTTGACTCCATCTTCACCTCTCCCCCAATGTGAAAAAGATACAATTACTTGATAATGGCAGAGGGACAAAGCATGCCCTTCTGGGGAAAACAAGCTCTAATTACAGTTGTTCTTTCTGCATTCTTTCCCACCCCAAACTGACTAGTGTCTTTGCTCTACCTCATGTTCTTGTGGTCACCTAGGATTGTCAAGACACAAAGTTTTTTTTCATGGTTTTCCAATGCCTCTGACAAGTGTCTAGATCCCCACTACGCAGATAGCATGACACTACAGGACCAGAAAAGGGCAAATAAACACTGTAATACAGAGTCTTCTGGTATAAGAAGTACAGCTGACAACTATTTGGCTAGCTAAGTGTTTTCATCTACCAGAGGTGAATTTAGGTACCTTCTGAAAGTGTTAGGGTAATGGGTGGTATATTTCCATACACTTGCTAAAGAGAGGGCAGAAAAGAGTCTCCCATTGACCCTATCTGGCCAAGACAAAGTTTTCCTCACTATTATAAATTCATTTATTGAAACAGATTAAATTCATGAAGCCTCATTTTCTTGACTGCAACAGTTGTAACAATGTCCTACGGGTACCACAGTCAGAAAAAAAACAGGCATGATCAATACATAAAACTACTTTTGTAATTGGGTCCACAGCCAAAAATTATTATTACTGCTACTTTGAGGAAGAAAACTGTGTGCAGATGTACACTGATATATCACACCACTGCCCCAGTGGTCCTACCATTATTGTGAATGCATCATGATTTGAGAGCTGTTTAAGCTGTGACATGATTTTCATAATGACCAGCTGTACTGTACAAGCCAGGCAGATGCCCCCAGTGTATTCTCATTTTCTTTTCTCCCTTTGCCCCAACAAGGACACTTTTAGCTCAATGGCAATAGGCAAATCACAGCATCTGTCACTGTCCTTACTTCTCCACCTATGAAATAGGAATAATAGCACTTGCCTCCTTCAAAAAACACTGAGAAACCCATAACAATAAATATTATTATGTGTAGGGGAAATAATTTTATTATCCAGCATCAGCTGCAGCTTGCTCTACTTTCCTGGATCTTGTGCCTTCATGGTTCCAGGCTTTGAGTAAGGTGGCCAGGCTTCCCCAAGCAGAGGAGAGCAGCAGCGACACTGTCCAGCTCCCAATGGCTCAGCACATTGTTGAGGGAAAGTTGCAAGACACAGCAGAACCCCTTTATCCTTGACAACTAGCTTTACTTGAAAGTAATCAAATTTTGCCAGATACTTCAAGTTTTGATTTGCCTGAGCTAACTGTCAGGTTGAAGACTTTTTTTTTTCCCCTCCAATCAGACCCTGGGAAATACTCTATACTGTTAAAGAAAATGTCCCATTTTATTTCCTTTACTCATTATGACTCCCTGTCTCCTTTGCTGTCTGTCTATTCAGATGTCAGTCCAAAATATGCCATGCAGTCAGAAACCTGTTTAAGCTGACAGCACATGGCCTCTCACTTATGTCCTCTATTAATCTTTTCGAAGGATTGCATTTTATTTTTTTTCAGAGAAATTCTCTCCTTAATTCAAGCAACAAATCTCAGGGCATTGGGATATCTATGCAAAAATGAATAAGAAAAAACTTAATTCAATCAAAACAAATGTGACTTGCAAACGAAATTTGTTTTTTGGCCACATTGTAACACAGGGATAGAATGTGTTTTTAAATCATTCTCCTCCAAAAGCAGTTTGTGATCAGAGGGCAGCAGCTGTGTAGCATGTCGTGTCCTCTTTACCAGTCAGAAAGCAAATGTTATCTCCGAGGCACATATGCCCTCCAGTAAGAAAACCGTCAGCAAAGAAAGATCCCAGACGTCATCTTCTGCAATTTTCATAGAATCATAGAACCATTTAGGTTGGAAAAGACCTTTAAGATCATCGAGTCCAACCATAACCCTAACACTGCCAAGTTCATCACTAAACCACATTCTTAAGCACCACAACTCCACATCTTTTAAATACCCCAGGGATGGTGACTCAAACACTTCCCTGGTCAGCCTCTTCCAGTGCTTGATAATCCTTTCAGTGAAGAAATTTTTCTTAATTTCCAATCTAAATCTTCCCTGGCAAAACTTGAGGCCATTTCCCCTCATCCTATCACTTGTCACTTGTGAAAAGAGATCCACACCCACATTTCTACAGTCTCCTTTTAGATACTTCATAGCCCTTCCTGCTTATTTAGAGCTTTAAGAACTGACTCTCTTATTCCAGTGCAATTTAACAACCACTCAGGATGGACCCTATCTTGAATTCACAAAAGAACATTCACCATGGCATTTAGTGGTAGCAAAAAAATGAGTTGGCGTGCAGTGCCACTTGCTTTTCAGGTATGGGAACCTGGTCAATGTTCACCACGGCCATACTAGCGCTAGTAACCAGCAACACCTTTCAACGGCTGCAGTGAAGCACTGTCAAGGACTGATGGTGAACAGCTGCAATCTGTGAGAGCACCTCAAAGTGGTGCCTCCATCCACAGGAGAATGTCCTAGAAACAAGCAAGCCAGGGCAAGAGAGAAAAGTGCAATCACCTTCACTTGGCAGAACAGAAACTGAGGTTTAGAGATATAAATCAACTTGTAATCATAAAAAAAAAAAAGGGGGGGGGGGGGGGGACAGGGAGAGAGAGAACTTTTTTTTTTTTTTTCAGAAAATTTTAGTCTTGCACCTTACCAGAAATACATTCCAGACAGAAAATCCCACTTTCATATCTGGCCAGGAAGACAGAGTTGCCCCTGCTCCAGTTACTTACCTTGTCTGCAGTAAGTCTCATATTTCTATCCAAAGTAAAAAATACCAAAGGATATTGTAGTTGTATCATTTGATGCAGACAGCAGAGGATGAAGTTGTACACTGTGCAATACATAAGAGGTGAGAGTTCAAAGCAGCCTTTTTGGCTTTTAGATTGCTGAGGTCATTTGCTATATACCATAAAATCTTTCCATTTTGGAAGTCAATACAGAGCTGCATACCTGCAGCAAAATTTTGGTAGCTACAGAATAAGCCTGTGTGCTGCTGTAGGAGTACTACTCAAAGGACACTGTGCCGCAGCTACCTTCCAGCCATGCAACAGGTCAAAATAAATTCAATTATTTAAATGTCTGTTTTCATCTACCCACAGAGGGCAGGAACGTGTTTTCGTGACCGAATAGCCTTCTCTGTTATCATCCTCATCTGCTGGAAGGTATTGGAAAAAAAGAAGAAACTTCATTCAAATTAAAAATATTTGTTATATGACATCCTGGCTGTAATTTAATGGTCACTGTTTCATGCTGTTCCTTCAATTACACTTCTGAGTCTCATCTTCTCTAATCCCAGATTATGTCTCCCTTCCTTTTTGTTCCTTTATCCTTGTATACACATTTTTTAAAGAGACTCTCCATTTGAGTCATTCTGCACCTTACAGCTGCTTCAGGTCACAAAGTTCTCTTAAGACCACTAAAACAACCCTTTTTAAAGAAAAAAAACAAAAACAAAAAAAAAAAAAAACACAAAATCCTCTCTCCAATCTGGAAGATAGCATTCATTTAACCACTGGAAGGTGAGAATTCCTAAAGGAAGCCACATCCTTCCAAAACCAGACTCATATCCTATTCCATCTATGTTTCTGTAACAAAGAATAACTTCTAGCATTGGAAGAACATCAGGCAAGAACATGGAGGGGGGAGGAAGGAGGAGTTATTTATACTATTAAATACTTAATAGACTCATTGGATGGGAAGATCATACAAATAATGAAAGAACTGAAAATTCACTGAGTAACAGTAATGCAAAATTCGCAATGCAAAACTGAAACTTTTCTTAAAATGTGGCCAGGCAAACACTTATTTCACACTGTTCCATTTTGCATCTGCCAGAGATCTCTGTATTCACTGTATAAGTAGGAAACAGAAATTCTCAGGGAAATAACTGGAGATTTTGGCAGCAAACTGAGGGAGAACCGAACCCATTTTTATCCTGAGGGTCCAAACAAGAGAACTGGATACTCAAAGAAAAAAAAAAGCATTAAATATGTTAGAATTTAAGACTATCAACTTTGGTATAGAGAGTTAATAGCCAGCTAAGAATAATAAAATAATCCAAGGACTAAATTTCAGTTTACTTAATATTTAGACAAATAAAAATTAACAAGTCACACATGAAAAGCTTTCCTAGAGTTGTCTTTCCAAACACCATGGCTAAAGAGCATTTTTTAATTTATTTTTTTAAAATAAAGTCCAGATTCTGCACAGACTTGTGTGACAAGAGTCATACTGATGACATGCTTCATCATCACAGTATCACAGAATGTGTAGTAGGTGCCAGAAAGATAAGATTGCATTCAGGAAGAAAGAAGTTTGCATTTTTAACCTCCAAAGGGAGGCTACAGCCTTGGAAGAGGTTGAACTACTGCTGGAAAGCAGGTTTTATTAAAACTGAGTTCTTATTAACATATAAATAAGGTAATTTTTTAAAAGCTATATCTGTGCCACATACCCAAATGTAATAATAAGTAGGAAGAAAAAAAAAATGCTGGCTGAAAACAGCTCAGATTTGTTTTTGATCTACTGGTTGGTTGTTTCCAGACAATACCTTTCCCACTTCTACAGAAACTAGACTGTTTTTCATCTCAGGATCTTATATCACAGCAACTGGGCTTTCCCAAAGCTCTTTGAGAACTACCTCTTTGGGACTTTGAACAATCAGTTAGCCACACAAAAGTAGTGCTAATTCACTGGCAGAAATTAAAAGAAAAATCATGCATGGTTATGCTTTTTTTGTTGAATTTTGTGTTGATTTCAAAACAAAAAAAAATAAAGCTTGGAAGATCTGTCTTCATATCCTGTCTGTGATTAATAGCTGAGGTTTTGATTACTGTTTCCTACTCCTCAAGAGAGCCCTAGCTACATCTCAGATTTCTCAGGCAGGCATCTCAATCGCCCATATAGAGAATTTGTCTCATACTACAGGTATTTCTAATAGCCTCAAAGGCACTTTCCTGGAAGGCAGGATTATTAGGCCCTAGTGAATATTTAAGTATTTTATACCACATGATTAGCTTCCACAGAAGATGTGGAGAGACTACCACTATAAAGTGCCTTGCAGGACAGTATTTACAGCATTCAGATATCCAAGGTTTTGGCTGAAAATAAAAATCTTTTGCAATCCAACAGAGAGGGGATGTGAATCAGGACTCCCTCACTAAATATCCTATCCAAAAGACCACTAGATAAGGGCAAGGCAGTACAATATATAGAGTGGCCTCACTGCTCTCTTCTCTCTTGCAGACGCAGCAGTTACTCCATAAACATTCTAACTTAACCTGCAGTTATGTACAGCTACATCTAGTAACTGCATTTCTCAGTGAATAAAATATTTGCCAAGTGTGATTCAACAGAATATTCTTGAGAACATGTCTCTCAGCAGAGTTGCAAGACAGCCCTCTTTTTTTTCTTGTGTGAAAAAAACTGATCATAAGCAATTCAACCATCATAAAGGCAGGACTTTTAGAATAAAGTTCAGATTTTTTCTGTTCCCTGCATGCTGCACTCAGTGATACTTAGAGATTCAAGTGAGAGAACTCCACAGACAAAACCACGTTTTTCAGACCATATTCCTAAAGCTGAAACCCAGGTGGTCTCTTTAGAGCCTGCTGATAAGTGGAACTCCAGGGATCACATTGTTTACACCATTTGGGATGTACATTTTTTTCCCTTCCTCATGCAAACTGCCACTTCTCCTCCTCCCATTCTTCTGCACTGCTATTACGTGCAGAAATTCAGTACTGTATTTCCCCATATGAAGAAATTGGCGAGGAAAGACTGTGTGCTCTTGGCAGAAGTTTATCCTGGGATTATGCCAATAAACAATCATTTTCTGGTTGCCACAAGCATTCCATTATTTCAGTTTGGCCATTCAGTCCCCTCCAGTTCAGCTCTGTTAGTGCTTCCTTAATAAACCCTTATTATCAGGGGCTTAGGCCTCAGGTCATTTGAATTCACGCTCAGCTGGGACTTGGTATTCAGGGACCCAGTCCAAATGTCCTTACCAAAAAAAAAAATATATAATTAAAACAGCTAACTTGCCACGGAGCAGACACAATGAAATTTTGTTGGCTGCAAGTTATATTTGCACTCTTAAAGACTTAAGGAAAGCTGGATTTTGAGGCTTGTTTTATAAACAACACTTGGAAGCTCTGGTTCTCACTAGAAGAGAAATGTGACAGCAGTCTTTTGCTTTCATGCTTCTTTGCATGCATATGTCTGTTGTTTACAGCACAAATAAGATTTGATTTACTCATCCATTTTTCATCATCTACTTTTGGGGTTAGATTTTTGTGGAGGGGAAAAAAACCCAAAACCCAAAAGCACCTTGAAGCTCCCACTGGGGTAGGTACTGAACGGTGACAGCACCTGAGACAGCTCCTGTGCCTGTGGCACAACTCCCGGCTGCTCCACCGACCTGGTGCCTACTGAGGAGGCAGCTCAAGCTGCTCATCTGTACAGCATGGGCTTTACAGCTTTTATCCAGGCATCTCACTTCTCCTAGAATGCAGCAGGCAGTCTGAATCGTTAAGGGAACCACACACACACATGCACACACATTAAATTAGTAAGGTGACCAGCTCTAGACTTTGAATTTTAAGCAACTGAAGTCAACTTCATTGCTGCACAGATCAATTAGGAAAAACAGTTTGTCCAGAGATTAGTTCTAAATCCCAGACTGATGGGTTTACTACTGAAAAAGCTTACAGCCACCTCCTTCATGCACCCCACTGTCACAAACCCCTTAGTATGTAGCTTGTTCTTGATCTTCTTCTATTCTTTACAAGAAAGCCGTAAAAGCCATTAATCATAGTGATTTACTGGCCGTGGGCTGGATGTCTTTATGCTGCGTAAAGTCATCTGTGCCTGTTCAGGTCACAAGTAGTGGCATGCGTGTGCCTCAGACACAGCAAGGACGACATCTGTCTGCTCTTCTGCAGCAAGTTCTCTTTGTAAAGGTTGGATTCTACAGTAGTTAACAGTGGCAGCCTCTGGAAACCAACATTTAAATGCAAAAAAGTTGCAACACCCATGGATCAAATTAGTAAGGCATTACACTATACTTATACTCTTT
>NW_010143970.1:51179-53876 GCF_000699245.1 Pterocles gutturalis
ATCATTCATCAATATCACGCCATCCTTACCATCATAGAGACAAGCACCACTGAAACACATTCTCATCCACTCCACCCTCTCCTCTCGTTTGCTCTCTGCAATTATAATCAGATATGCAAACCACAGAAAATGGAGTAACTTCCTGGCATCCTAATAAGGGTTGGTCCCCTAGAACAAACTGGCCTGCAAGATGTGGAAGCCACTGCTGATTTCTTTTGGAGTCAAGAACAGGAGAAAACCAAAAAAGTGTGATAAAAACACATATGTGTTTTGGACTTCTGAAGTGAAGTCCTCCTCCTTTTGCTACTGCTAGTCACTCCACAGGTTGCTACAGAGTTGTCCAACCTGGGAGGACAGGGAAAGTACAGAAGATTTCTCAGAGAGGTGCTTCTACTCCAGACAGAATCCCTTTAGGAACATTTTTGTCTCTGTTGCAATAAATCCAACTGAAACTCTTTCTTTTTTGGAGAAAAGCATGGTAAAAGCAGCTTTCCAGGGACTGCACTACTACTGTGAGCTGCCATAGTGGTAACAAAGGAGAGCTGGTTTGTGGCTGAAGGACCAGTTTCACAGGCTTCTCTCTGGGCCCAGGGGACCTTGTCAGAGCAAAGAGCTCCTGAAGGCTCTGGACTCTTCAGTTACACCAGAATCACACACAGATGAGTCCTGAGACAACAAGAGTGCAATCTACCTCAAATGAAATCAGCATCATATAAACCTGTGAAACTGCAGCTGTCTAAAAATCAAACTAAAGCATCAGACTTGAAAGATCTCCACTGACTTTTATACTCTTCATGAGGGGGTAGAGAGCTGAATACATTTGTAATTCTAAATGGTACTTCCCACTGCTCCTTTATTTCAAATTTCTTCCCAGATGTTTAATGGACAGAAAAGTATAATGGTATGCAATTACAATTTCTGTAAAACAGGAATTCAGTTTCAGTGAGTCTCCCAAGAACATGGTCAATTTTAACTACTGAGTTTTGCCATTTTTCCTTTTTTGTGAATTTGCAGGAAACAATGATGGGGGGGGAAAGGCTTAATAAAACTGCAATAGCTGAAGAAGCTAATAGGCAAGTACTGGGGAGGGGTGGGGGAAAGAAAGAAGGAAAGGTGGGGCATGTTAATTCTTGATAGTTTTGGTGGAAAGTTATGACCAGTCATGATTGTTTTACTTCTCTGCAGCTCAAACATGTAATGCAATCAGTCCATTCTTGTATCAGCAGCACACCTACCACCAATAGGAGTGATTTCCCCAGAAACATTCCAGGACTTTATTGCAAAAACCCAACCACAAGGTTAGTATAATCTATCATGAATTAAATGCACAATTTCTCATTAGGGAAGATAATTCAAAGGTCCTTGAGGTAGAATCATTTGCAATATCTGCATAGGTGCAATACAGCATTGCCCTCTGCTGGATTTTAAGCTGCCTACTCTAGCAAAAGTTGCCTCTGGCTGAGCTATAAAGGATGATTTTTAAACAAGCACTGTACTAATTATCATAACAGAATATCTTGCCAACAAATAAGGAATTAAATAGTGAATTAATGCTTATTTCTAAACCTTTCTTCTTTTTCAGGACTAGCACTGCTTCAAACAGTGTTGACTCATTCAGCCTTTGCCTGGTCCAGCAACATTTACACGTTCCCCAGACTTCAAACACTGAGAAGAATCAGTGCACAATCAGTTCACACCATCTAAATAGGCAGAAGCTGAATTTTAGGTGAACACTGGCTAAACCCATGCCATGGTTCTGGTACCTACAAGAGTGGTCCATTTTTCAAGACTGTCACATCCAACTGGGTGTTTCCCAGCACACAGGATTCCTGCTAAACAAAAGCCTGCTGCCACCAGCTCCTTTTTGGGTACTTGCTGATGAAAAGTCAACTGCTATTTCCAAACTCTTTGTAGGTATGAATAGGGAGACTACCTCACTGTGGACTGATGTATGATGACTATGACAAGAATGAGGAAGGGCACACTGGATGCAGTATTACAATAAAAGGCAACTCTTTTTTTGTCTGTTCTTGCTATTTAGAATCTATCATTTGCTGACTCTGCCCTGGCTTATTGACATTTGGTGTCACTAACCCAATGCACACACATATAAAAGTATACAGGTATTACCTACATGTGTAAACACATATTTGAACACAGCTGCCTGTGATGGGTTAATTATAACCATATGATCTAATAAAGACAACAAACACCATTTCTGTACTTCTTCAACCATTATTCTTGCTGACCATGTAAAAGACACAGCAGGGCATTTTGCAGCCTGTAGCTCAATGCTGTGCAAAATGGAACCACATCCAGAGAATCAGGACATCTGCTAATTCAGACTAATATATGGAAAACCGAGAGCTAGCAAAATACTCTTTCAGAAAAAAAAAAAAAGAAAGTTCAAAAAGAAAGCTCTTTTCCATTTATACTAATTTCCAACCCATAGTCTACCCTTGTGTTTCTTAAATAGTCCTTTATTTGGTTTCATTTAACTTTGCATTTCCCACCATTCTTAATCTCTTTCAGTCTCATTCTCCCCTTCCAGTCTCACTTTAACATTTCACCCATTTTGCCTCCTCCACCAAAAATACATGCTGTATATTCTGTTCAGAATACCTAGTCTGCACAACCAGCTGCCTATATTCCTAGTTTACATAGGATTCTAACTCTGTTATGTATCTGTTCTGTACT
>NW_010143970.1:53903-55526 GCF_000699245.1 Pterocles gutturalis
TCCCATGGGTGGTGTTGCTAATAACAACAACAACAATAAACAATTCAGTTTCTAAAGATAATTTCTTGCTTTGTTGCTTGATGAGAATGTCTGTACTCTAAAAAGCTCTCTCTAATCTGCCTCTCGCAAGGTATTCTGCAGTTCTCTGTGGGAGGTTTCTTCCTAAAAATAAATGATTTGTTTTCTCTTACGTTTCAGCTAATTAAATTTTGCCACTATAACATTTCACCGTTGCATTGTGCTGCATTTCCAAAGTATGGAACAGCACTTTGGCCTTTTCCTGCTTCTTTTTTCTCCCTGTACTGTCAAGCTGAGAGCAATGGCTGGGTTTTAATAGGAAAGTTATCAACCCCAGCCACATGCAATGAAAATAAACAACAAACCCCACACTGTCTGATCTCTTGAAAGAAGCTAGCTCCAAAAGTCAGGAAGATTTTATAATCTAGCAACTTCAGCTTAGGAACTGTGGAAAGTAGGAAACTTAAACGTAGTAGAAGGTCTGTGTCACTATGTATGAAAGAACACAGACATGAAAATGTGAAGAATGTACTAAAATGCTGACAGATAGAACATAAGAATTACAACCTCAGTAAAAAAAAAATAAATATGGTGTTAAGGTTCATATTATCCAGAACACAATTCTTAAACACAAAGTCTACCTAGATGCCAAAATACAGTTTTATGGAGCAGGCAGGCATTAAAGAACACAATTTACAGCATCAGCCCAATTTTTCACTGCCTTGTGCTTTAGTTAGTTATGCACACTTGTGCAAATGAGTGGGTAAAATTATCCATTAACATTTTATACCTTTAACCAGTGACTGAACAACATGCAAAGCCATAAAGTAGAATTTGTAACAATGTCAGAAACCTGAACATGCAGTAATTCCAAAATAGCACCAATTATCAATTGTTTTGGAATTATCAGCAGTCACTGCAGATGATCTCTCCAGTTTAAGACTGTAGTCATAATGCAAATGGTCCAGCAAAGCAGTCAGAGATGCAAGGGAATATATAGAATTCTCACCATGTTACACTCTGGTGCATTCCCTACTTTTTGTTTTAAAGCACAACGATTCAAATGAAAAAAAAAAAAAAAAACACATTGCTATTTAAAATCTAATCTGCAAAACCAAACTTTACTTAAGATTATGTTCTTGGACTTTGGACACACTGTACATCATGACTGATACTGCACATTTTCTATAATGTTAGCTATTTGTGGTTTAAATTGGAAAATGTTTGGTGGTGATGATGATATATCAGAATGTGAAAAATCTCCATGTGACCGCTGTCTGGTCTTGAATCTATCTGCAGGTAAACATCCAAAGCGAAAAAAGAAGAAAAAATTTGCAAGGCTATAGATGGCTACAAATAGAATAGTGACAATATATCCCTGATACTTAATAACAATGTCAGAAAGCCAATGGAAGACAGCTACCAAACTGTCTTTTCTCTCCCAGAGTGTGGGTGTCCCAAAGGTCTTGGCACATTCCAAAGCAGTTTGCGGAGTCCCTGAAGGCCAGGACTGGAGTGGGAGGACTCTGGCAACATGCAGCCTCCTTTTGAGTTAAATGTTGCCAATAGGGAAGGGGGGGGGGGGGGGGGGGGGGGAAGGTCTGT
>NW_010143970.1:55557-57396 GCF_000699245.1 Pterocles gutturalis
TCTCTTTATAGCTATACCGTATAACTGAATTTGGAAATTATTGCCAACAAGCAGGTAGAAAAAGTAATGTGGATTTTGAAACATCTTGCCTGAAAGAAATAGTGGATTTTAAGCTTTCCTGAGATTGCCTTTTAGTCCCAATCACAGAAAATACCTATGAGGACTGAATTCAAGTTCCAACTGCAGTAAGGCATGAGTAAGGTAAAGCAGCCCAAGCTCAAACAGAAAAGCCCTTTGACTGACTTATATCCACTGAGATCTCTTGGCACCATGACTCTTAGGGAAATTTGAAAAATGGAAGAGCAATGCTGACAGAAGGGCAAAGAACAACACTCCACTGTTGAAACTTTCTGAAAATTATGCTGTCATTGCTTGTTACATGCTAAGAAAAAGCAGAGCTTTTACTCCAGACTACTGGACAATTTCATGCATACATATTCCCTTCCCACCTGAACTTCTGCAAAAATAAAAATAATAATAATAAAAAAACCCAACCAAAACAAACCCCAAAACACTCAATGGACCTGGCATTGGATCTTCTCTCCCATACACAACTAGAAGTTCACATGTTCATTTCTGTAAGGCTGCATGTTTTAGAGAGTAAAAACACACATTTAAGTGAACTTGCTGCCTTTAAAGAATGAGGGTGGAGACTCCCCGGGCTCCATGATTTTTTTTTATGGTAACTTGCTGTGCTGATAGGGTTAACCAGGCAAGTGCTTGGACATTCAGTCCCAAGGGACTTAGGACCTTACTAGGACATCAGCTAACTAGATTCACAAAATCTGTACCTCTGCTCTGCGCCCAGCTAGTGCTGTAAATGTCTCAAATGCCAATACAGTTTAAATATAGCTAAATATAAATGTAGCTCAGCTTTATCCTGAATAGCTAGAATATTGGAAATTGCTGGCTTCATAGGGTTCATTATAAGCTAGGTACCTTGTTACCTTTTTGTATTACTGTAGTCACATAATCTTCAGCACCCAAGCTACCACTCTGTCAGCAGGCCTTTATGGATTTCAGTCGTACACTCGTAATTCTCCCTGTACATCAATCTTCACGATTCTTGATTCCACTCCTAAACAATTAGCTCAACAAGGCTGAATGCACCTTCTGTGATGTGTGCCAGCACAGGAGACAAGGGATCAAACCCCAAATCCAGCCTAGACATATTAGTTTTTTCCTTCTGGATAATTTGCGATATGCAGGGCAACCTGAGACCTGTTGTCTCTTTTCTATTTTTACTTTTTGATAAGAAAAGAGAAGCTCAGCTTTTGGGCAAGACTGCCTCCCTTTCCAACAAAGAGCAGCTGTCACATGAGCACGCAGGAAGGCAGGGTTAAATTCAGACTTGCTTGAAGTTACATATCTGTAAATTATTTTAATAATTTTATTATTATTTAAAACTATTTTAATTAACTTCCTTCTCTACCACCCCTTCCTTAGATCACTGCATTACATTTACTTACAAGGAAATAAACACACTGTATATCTGTTTGCCAGTTACTTTCACTCTTTTCTTCATCAACAGTAAAAAAGTGCTGGCACAGAGCATACCTGTACCTGCTCACATAACGGGTGTATGTGTATGAGACTGCTTCTGAGAACAGTTCTACCATTCTTTGTGCTAGCAACAGAAGAAACAAAACCAAACCAAGCAGAACACAGAGAGAAGAAAAGTTGAAGAAGATATTTGATCCTGAAACACTCCCCAGTCTCCATTTCATTAATATTCATACCTTCTTCTATGATGGAAAGAAGAAGAACAGATTATATTGCCAAGGATCATAACACCAGCTTTCTCACATGTGGATTTAGGGAGGCAAGAGGGAGCATTCC
>NW_010143970.1:57427-81255 GCF_000699245.1 Pterocles gutturalis
ACTGCTAATCACATCAGCCAAAAGTGAAGAGCAAATTAGAGCTTCAGTAGAGCAGCTAGTCTGATGCTCTTTCTAGATCCCTAGAGCAGCATTGCTGGCTACTGTGATGCTCCAACGCACAGAGGCCTGCAATACATCCTCACTACCATGCCAGGACTGGCCTTCACAGCAGTCTGCTCTTGGAACTCTCTGTCAGCACCTTGCTCCACCCAAGGACCATGTTTCCTTACGAGTCAGGGCAGATATTCATGTGATTCACTCCACTGCTCTGCCCTCATGCTGCAACAGTACAAACCAAAGACAGAAACTATTTGCTTTATCTTCTCAGAGTCAACATTTGCCTGGTTCGCAGTTTTTCCACAAAAAAAGTCATGATCCAGTCACAATGAACGCAGTGAGAAGTGGATAGGGACTTGGATTCAAATTTGTCTGTATCCCTTGTCAACTCGTCCTTTTAAATTTAAAAAAAAAAAAAAAAAAAAGTACTATGGCACTGCATTTCTACTTGACCTGTCACTTGAAGTCTTATTAATTCCTGAAGATACAATGCAAAGTCTCATCACACACCCCTCACCTGCAAAAAAAGGCATTTCTATTCAAAAGTCATACATACACAAAAAAAGCAAGCATGTAGACAGCATGGCATAGTTTACACCTACACCATCTGTACCTGGGACCTGAAAGGAGTAAGCAAGCAGCCCCGTCAGCATGTTTTCACAGACCTCTCCTAAGTGTCATACATGAAGCCTGAGAATCAAAAGTTGATTCCCTCCAAAATCCCTCCCAGACCCAGGGCTAGAACTCACACGGGTCAGCTGAGATGTTTTGTAATCTTCCCCCAATTCCTTTAGTTCCCAGTTCTGCATCCATTTCTCAGTGAATGCTGCCTTCCTGCCTGACTGCACCTGGGCACAAAGAAAGGCTCCATTCAGCTGGGCATCAGAACAATCCTTCTCTCACAAGGATATGACTGCAAGATGCAGCCTAGTTTCGTGTCCCTTTCTTCATCTTATGCCCCATATTTGCATTATTGCCGACATTTGCAGCAGAGGAAGAGCAATAGGGCCCTTGCTTCAGCAGCATGCAGGGTCTATGCTAGAGCCACCCCAGGGGACTGAGCCAGCCCAAATGGTGCAGAGAACACAGGACAATGACTCTTTACTACAGCTCAGGGGATCCCAAGAAGGAGGAGGGGAAAAAAAAAATTAAAAAAAAATGGATGTTGCATATACATGTTATGTAGACACGTTATGAGAAACAGTCTCCAAAAGCTGACAGGGATGGGACAAAAGCTGTATGTTAGATACACTAAACAGAGATGCAATCACTCCCAACTCTGTCACTCAAGGAAAAGACTCTGAAACCTTTCACAGTAGAGGACTGTGTCACAGATGGCAAAGGCCTAAAACAGATGGAATGAAAAAGGACTTGGAAGAAGATGATGATCAGGAATGGAATGGGCCAGGAGACAGAGCAACAAGCAGGCTGTGCAGGCAGAAGGAAGGCTGATACTGAAAGTATCTGAATGTGAAGCTCAGCCCAGCCAACTGTGCTGAAGACACAGGGGCTCAGCCAGTTGCTCAAACACCGTGAGAGCAGGTGACTAGTTTCTGTGTCCTGACATTTTTAGAAACTCAGCAAAGGAAATGGAGAAAAATAAATCCTTCCAAAGATTCTCTTCTTAATCCAAGATGATGATAGCTTAATTATGCTGGAACGTACTAAGGGCTAGACTTTAAAGAAGAGCACCCTTTAAGATTTTAAAGGGTGAGAACACAGAATTTAACAGATATTATTACTAAACCTTACAGAATTTAACTGAAAACAGGTACAGGTAGATGTCAGATTTCCAACCGCTAGAAGATCAGAATAATTTGATTCTCCCTCATAGAAACATTTACATAAGTCAGAGGCTGCAGAGAGATTTAACAATGGGAGTTCTACATAAGAAGAGTGGGATTTCCAGCACCTATTTCCAGATCTGTGATCCAGTCTACTCCACACCATTTCCTCCCCCCGCCCCCATTTTCTCCCTGCCACAGGATAGGCTTGTTGTAAGCGGCTTTCTGCCAAAAGAAGGTTGGATGATTAAGGTAACTACCTCACAAGGCTCAAGGATTACATCTCCCTCTTTACTGACCCTGAAATAACCTTAGAAAGAAAAGGCAGAACTCTTACTCACAAAGGCTGGAGACCGGGGGCAGGAAGGAGGAAAGCCATCTGAGCCATTCCAGTGCCTAGCTGACAGCAGACCATTCCCAGGACACTCCTACCAGTTTTTCTAACAGCGATTCATCCTTATGGGTTTCAGGAAAGCTGTATTTAAACACTTCATGTGATCAGAACCTCTGTATACCACTCAGACTTCACAAAACATCCAACCAATCCTCTGCATATATTGGAAGTTTGGCCTTTCTTCCAAAGCAAATATAATCCTGATTTAGATGGCTTCCCACCAAAGCTAGTCCCCGGCTACTTTGGCTTTTCTGCTCTGTGGCCAAAGAAGATGCACTGTATGGGTAGAAAGTGTTGCAGTCCTAGGTGCTACATCAGTATAAACCACAACATAGGACTAATTTCCCTGCAGCCCCAGGCTGTCTTACACTGCAATTAGGACTCTGAAGGAGTAAGAACACTGTTCCTTCAGACACGAAACTTCATCACGATGTCAGTCCGTACATGTGACCGGAACAGCAGCTGAAATGGCAATGTTTCTACTCTTAGTTCCTCCAAGTAAACAGCTAGTTTAGTGTCATTTGTCCCCTTCTCTTTTAACATAATACACAGTACATGTCCCCTTCTCCTCACCTCTACTAGCGTACACTGCTATTCTGTAATGTACAAATTGACCAGCAGAAGGACAGAGAAGGGGTACAAGCCTGAACGAGACAATTGCTCAAGAGTCACACAATTAGTCCTTACAGGAATCACAGAAGGGTTGAGGTTGGAAAAGACCTCTGGAGGTCATCTTGTCCAACCCCCCCAGCTCAAGCAGAGCCATCGAGAACAGGTTGCCCAGCACAATGTCCAGATGGCTTTTGAACATGTCCAAGGACGTAGACTCCACATCTCTGGGCAACCTCAGAGAGTGCTCAGCCACGAGCACTGTGCTCAGCCAGGAAGAGACCCACAGTCTCACTCATGCTTGACACCACAAGCAGGCCTGGTTTTGTACAAGGCTGGACACTCACAGACATTTTCCAACTCCCATAATGTGGTGTGGGGTTTTGCTTCTCCCAACCCCAGAGTGTCCACATCACCGCATGGCATCCACACTAACATGTGGAACTTCTACAGTCAAGACTCAACTGGCTAGGGAGACAAAAGTCCTGTGATTTAATCTTTTGTCATGTCTGTTCTTCATCAAGATATGCCTTTAGATGGAAGGGATAATTTTACGGCTTACGCAGTACTGTATTTCTGCATTTTAATTTTCAAAACGGCTTGACAGAAGGAGAACTGTTTGTGCTTTACTCAATCAATCCTATTACAACCTCTGCAAGGCAGAGTACTCCCACTCCTCAGATAACACAGATTAAGAATGAGGTCAGCTTTGTGATGACTCCTGGTACTGGCTTTTTTAAGCAGAGTCAACATTAACAGGTGGGTTTGCTACAGAGACGGGAAGAAAGTAGTATAAGCAGGTATGAAAACACAAAGAAATGTAGGAAGAGTAAGCAAGGCAACACCCCTAAGGGTGAAACTACTGGACTATCTCATGAAGGAAAGTCTTTGCAGAAAAGTAGGATCAAGCATAGCAGAACAGGTAAATCAAGTCTCCGCATTAAATCAAATCTTTACGCTTCCTCCCTATTGTCTTGATTTCTTGTTTATTCTGTTTCAGGTAAAAGAAATGGAGGACTAACAGAACTGAAAGTCATGCTGGAGCAGATTTGTTTCAAAAAAGCATCTCACCAGCAAAAGCAGATTTAAAAAGGAGCCAAATCTCTTTAGGGGGAAAAGAGAATGGTCCTACTTCACTGGCCAGTACACTTGGTACAAGTATTGCTCTTGGGGCAGTTCACAGCACCCTTGCATTGAGAATATGCTGCAACGAATGTCACCATCCTGCAGATACAGAGAAATTGCCAATCAAATGTCATAATTACAAATATGACAGTGGGTCCCCTCCTATTCAGGTGCTGACAGAGAGTCTGAGTCTACTAAAAGTAGGCCAATATCTTCCCTACTAACAAAGAATCTCTCCACTGCTTCCTTCTACCTCTCATGTAAAAAGACCTACAATGCTTTTATTCTCCATACACTTTGTCTCTGCCCTATTTCTTAGGTCCCTTCGGCCTGAGTTTGCATACCTCTGAACCAGTGTTACAGTTTTGATCCTTTCCCTGGCTGGTTTAGTTGCCTTTATTAGCTGCAGCATATCTCCAAAGTTAGAGCTCTTTATCTCGGCAGTCTCTCCTTCAGCATGGAACAACTCATATTGCAGCTGATTGTCTCCCAAATTGGAGGACTTTTAACATATCCAGAGTTACATATGACTGATACAGCTCCCATTCATTCAGTAATTTAAGCACATATTCCTCCTTTACTTCTCATTTTAGGATTTTTCTGGCACCTAACTCTTCCTTCCCTATCATCTTCTCTACCCCCAGAAACCAAAAGAAACAAACAAAAAACATGCACATGAATGTCAAACTTTTCTAATAACTTTCCTAATCCCTCATTTTTGTCTCCTGTGGTCACTATATACAGCCCTAGTTCTTATTTTTATGGCATCACAAAGATGCACGACTTGTGCAAATTAGTGTTAAAAATCCAGTGTTCCTTTTGCTTTGAGTCCCTCCTTGCTGCTTTTTAAACAAGTGAAGAAATGCCAAAGATAAAAACTAATACCAGTAATGGCTACTGGCTACTACTGTCTTATATATCACACACGAGGTGAAAAACATCATGAAAATGTGGACTTGGGAAATAAAAAAGAATCTTTAAGATTGTTATTTTACCAGATTCTGGAAATATTTTCCTATATGAAGGAATAAATAATAGTAAAAAATACAACAGCAAAACACAGGCAAGAGTCTATCACAGTATACCTTCGACAAAGAATCCTAACAGCCTCCAGCAATAAAAGACGCAGTTTTCTAGACAAAGAAAAAACCCAGAATCTTCCTCCACCTCGAACATGTTAAGCCATTTGTTACAGTGCCACAGGAAAGCTCAGGGATGCTAGTGAATGGTAAAATAGGCAGACGAACCATACTGATGAGAAAGACCTTGCTAAGAAGTGTCAAGTACCCTGTGAGAGAAGGAACTGAGTCTTTCCAGACCTGCTAACTTGACCTGGATGATGAAGGCTTCATATCAAGCATGATTCAGAGTATAGAGAGACTTTTCTAAATCTTGGTTGCTGAGCACACAGCACAGTTGTTGATTGCAGCATATTCAGGACTAGCAGGAACAGTATTGTCCAGTTTGGGATCAAGATAGATTTAGCAAGCTGAGAAATATAATTCTGGGGGGAGGTTTCAAAGTGAGTTCCACAAGAAGTTTTACCACCAAACTTTTGCATTTTAATTTAATACAGAAAACATGAGACCAAGAACAAAAAAATTTATACACTATAAAATTAGTAGGCTTTTCTACTAGTACTCATCAGGATCAGGTCATCATGAAAGAAGAACTGGATAATCTTGGTGATGGAGTGATAAGTTCTGAAACTCAACAGTACAAGAAGCAATATCCCATGCTTGGGTACTAACAGAAAACTCTGCTTTGAACCACTGGCTCATCAGGTGGCACAAGTGAGGAAAGGAAGTTTTAACACAGACCCTGATTTACCACCAAGATGAGATGATTCAAAGAGGGGACATGAATTCAGAATATACCATGCACACAGGACATGAGGTCCCAGTGCATCCTTCTGATTCCTCCCCCCTGTAATCAAGCTTCAGAGAAGAAACATCTGCAAATGCCACAATTAATCAGGTTTTCTTATGGTTTTGTGTTTTTAATATAAGGATTGGCAAGTTTACAAATTTAATGTTTTTAAAGCACCTGAATTTTGGCTATTTGGAAACAGCTTGATACGTTTTGCTCTACTTCACATGCTGTCTTGTGGGACACAGACGGTCTCTCAGTGACTGTTTGTACAACAAACATCCCTCATCTTTGTTGGCTGAGTCCTCCTGGCACCTCTGTGAAAGAAATGAAAAAATAACCTAATGAAATGCCAAAGTGGCCAGGATACTTATCTATACTCAATTCCACCTTCCCATTTCTTGGAGGGGAAGGGTTGTTTACTTAATCAGAAGATTACATTTGTTGATCAAAGGGTAGGGGAATCCTCTCTACCTTACACGCAGATTTTGGAGCATGGCTTCACTGAAGCTCAGTGTATGGCAACACAAATGAACTACCCCTATATTAAGTCACCAGATGTAATCCTGACAGCAACTCCAAGCTCTTGGGTCCCGCCTCCTCTGATCTCTCTCTTTCTCCTGCCTCCCTCTCCCTTTGCTTTGATGACCTTGACAGCCAAGTTCTTGGAGAGTTACTCCAGGTTACAACGTGTCACCTTTAATGGAATTGAAAGCTTTAATTCAGAAAGTGGCCACTCTTGACCTCTGGCCCCACTGCCACCCACTCTGCCACCCCCCTCCTTTCTCCATCGCCATGGAAATGAACAGCCCAGGGAAAAAATGGGAGCAGGCAAAGTCTAAAGCTTTTCACAGAGCCCCCAAAAGAAAGATGAATGAAACTCATTCATCACTGAGCAAGGGACCCAGAGAGCAACGCTGCCTGAAAAGCAAGCCAGAGGGAGAGCAAGCAAGGGAGAGAGACAGATCGAGATAGAAAAGGTTACCTCGTGCAGGAAGTTATGTGATTTGAAAAAGAAAAGCACAGGAGGTGTGAGGGAACACCGTCCACTTGCAAAAACTGCAGATTCTGTCAAGAAAGATACTGTTATTTGGGGAGGAGGGGCTGTTTCCTCAGCCCCTTCCCCAGATAGAATTTCTTGTCAGACTACCAGGAAAGGATGGAAATTGAAGGGGAAAAGGGAGAAATGCCTGAAAAGAAATTGCATTGAATGCATAAAGGATGGGCAACTCATTGCAAGGAAAAAATATAATTGGAAAAAAGGCTGCGTTTGTAGTGTTGAAATTCCCTTCATCAAGTCTCCTACTTTAGAGGTACTTTGCCCCCAGTTCATATACTTCCTTTTCCTCACCATCATCTCTGCATCACATAGCTTGAGATGTCTTGATATGTGATATCAATCAAATATCAAGGCAATTTTTAGCACTAGGGAGCAAATGCACTTAAGTGGCAATAGCTTATTCACTCAGGCATAGCACCAGTTTTCTGGTGTGTTCCTCTAATTGCCCCATTTCTCACAACCTCACCACAACTGCATTGGCAAAGAGCTCCTTTCAGGGCATCTGAAACAGATGCACAGTAAAAGGGGAGGAAAAAAAAAAGTTAAATGACACCATGTATCCCAACATCAGATGAAGGAAAATGTACTACTGCATGCTGTCCTACAGAGCTGAGGAAGCTTGCTGACGCCAGTGACAGAAAGAAAGGGAGAGGGAGAGAAAGGAAAGTCTGAGATGAAGCAGCTCCGAAGAGCTTATTTACCTGCGCCACTTGAAAAAGAGATAAGCAGGATAGAAGAAAGGCAAGAAGCAGTGGCAATTGATTCCGAAAAGCCAGGATCTTTTGCAAAGGTGTTAGGTAAGAGCGTTATAGATTACACTGGGATATTTATATCATTGAGGATTTCCCAGAATAACCAGTCAAAATTTATCTCAACCATACCACAAACTAGGCAGAAGCCAGCAGGGCACTTTGGGATGGTTATGGGAGAAAAGCTGTACAGGGCAGATCTCAGTAAGAGGCAAATTCTTACCTAAAACTGCCTTCTCGCCTTATCCTGACAGAGACATTATAATGCAGTTCTCCTTTTCACTGAAGACCAGTCCAAATCTTACCTGTTAAGTACAACTCAGGAGAGACCCTACCTAGAGATTAAGTGATAACTGCAGGAGATAGTTGCCCCTTGCAGGGTGATTACCATTCTGAACCATGAGATTCTTTTTCCTCCTTCCAAAAGCTAATCAGGCATTATTCTCTTTCATTCCCCCAATCCTTTGACACAATTTAATTTGTTTTTTAGTGTTCCAGTGAAAAGGTATCACCTGAGAGGCAGGAATCTTTAAACTTTATGCATTGTTAATTCAGTGAACAAGATGTCAAGCCAGCTTCCTGAGAGTGGCATTAGCACCTCTGCTGGCCAGCAAGCTCATAGTCAGAGCTCATGCTTAAGTGTCACCTTTTCGATTAACTGCATTACCCTCGGGGGTGGCTCATACTCTAGCTCTAGCCTAAACTACCCTGCGGATTCCCCAGGGAGGAGAGTTTGGGCACACAAGGAGAAATGCTCACTTCAGTATACACAGTATATATAGTATATACGGCCAGAGACTCACAGTAAAAGGGACCCAGTATATTGACAAAGCCTTTTGGAAAAAGAAAAACAGAAATGACAACTTGTATACAAATGAACTGAAACTAAAGCTGGCATTCTACATTGCTCCCAAGTCTCTCTTCCACAGCTATCAGAACATGTCTATCAAAAAATGGAAGCGGGCACAGATAATGCTCCTTCTCACCTGCTGAATGCCTACGAGAGAGGGGGTGTGTCTACCTTGCTGCTCGCTTCCCATTACTGGGGAAACGTTCCCTCCAAATACCAAAAGGCTCACTAAGACCACAGGTATCATCTGTCAAAGCTAGAAGGATGCCAGCACTGAAGGCATGATGCAGAGTCACCACTACCTCTCTATGCCTTGTCCTTCATGAGAAGCAGCTCTGCAGATGTAGAAGAGCCAGAAGTAATTCTACAGGCTCATAGACTGAGGACAGAAAGGAGAGCACTGCAACACAGCAGAGGGGGAGAGGAAAGAGCCTATGAACCCTTACAGTGCTTCTCCTTGCACCTGGCCTCATCCTCCCCACTCCTCTGGCCTGCAGACCTCTTCCTCTCTCTCCACTCCCATGGACCTGTAGCTTTGTATCTTCAAAACCTGCCTTGCAAGCAGAAAGAAAGAGATCACTTTGGAAAAGTTTGCTAGTTGTAAAAAATGACTATTCATTCAGGGCACGGCAGAAGTTAATAGGATGATGTTATTCCACACAGGCAGAGCAACCACACAGCTCTGGTCTAAAACAACTTGTGTTAAGTTACAAACAGATAAAAGTAATATCTTAGTGAGGAATTACCCTGTAAATGGTTCTTTTTCTCTGGTGGCCTCAGGCTAAGGCTTTGAATTGTCTTGAATAAAGATGTCTCTGATTGATTCCATGCTTAATTCCCAATGTAGGGAAGTTCAGGTCAGCTCTGTGCTGCACATCTGTTTGTGTTAAACAGACAGATTTTGGTAGCAGTAAATTGTGCCACAAATGGCTCCACAGAGGTGGGAAGCCTCATTTGGTCTTCAAAGTAACCAACTTCCTACAGTAAATTTAAAAAGTTCAGTGCTCCAAACCATGAAGGACACCTGCATGTCATTAAGTACTTAATGCTGAGCATACAGCTTTCTGGGTCACCATCTGTTCAGCAAGAGCACCAGCTCCTGGCTGCTGTTCCCCAATTCAGTGTGCTCCAGGGTTTGAACTCCCAGCCTTGGCAGCTCACAATGACCCAAAACGTAGCATGGATGGATCTTCTGTGTCAGCAGTACAAATCGAAAAACAGCGTCCCAAGAGAGAACAATTCAACCAGGCAGAGATCAGTAAAGTCTGTTTAAGGATTAGGAGCTAATCAGAATAGCTCATAACGTATATGCCTCCGTTTGTTGTATCTACTGCTGCCCTTCTAATCTCATCAAGATGCCTGCTTATCTGCAGTTATCTGGTTCTGGTAATACTTACTGTCTGTGTTGTTTGAACAAAGTTCTATCTTGTGCTTGGAAGTTTGCTATGTAGGCAACTACTCACAGAAGACAGTTCAAAACTAACCTGCCCTCACCTAAACAATAAAATTTGTTGAAAACACTTTTTGTAGCAACAGAGGAGCTACCTGCATGAAGACAGAGAAGAAATATCTCATCAGCTCTAGAAATCTAAAATGACTTTCCCCCTGCTCCACAGGTAGGCCCAATGCTGGCACTTCTACCCAAAGTTTTCAGCCTAGAGCTTCAGCCTTTTGAAGCTGAGTCACCAGGTGTTTCCATTACATCAACATCACCATTAAATTAGGCAACATTAATCACAGAGACAAAAGGTAATGGGTCTTAATGGTCACTGAGGAAGCAGGACCTTTGCGTGAAACAAAGAAGGAGAAAGAGAGAATGGAGGCTGCTCTAAGGTCTGGGGAACTGATGTAGGCTATAACCACTTTCCACATCACAGGTTTACAGCTTCTGCTTTTTGGCCCCTGTCCTCCCCACCCAAGTTGTATTGCACACGAAAGCCAAATTTAAGGAACAGTTAACTTTGTGGAACAGTTCCATATCCTCAAAGAGAAGAACACACTATTTTTTTCCCATTTGGGAAAATCCTGTTTGTGATTTGATCTTTCAAAATCTTCTCAAATAAAGCCAGTAATTTATTAGAACTATAGCCAGTGTTCGAACTAGACTTCAAAGCTGCTAAGTTCCTTCATTCTTCTCAGTGAGAGGAAAATCAGCTTTTCTCTTGATTCTGGAAACCGAACTGGTTTATCCATGACTAGAAAAGCATAAATATAGGACCCTCAATCCCATGAGCAAAGAAAGCCAATAAAGCTGACACCCTCCTGCTCTCTAATGACTCTGTTTCCTCAGTCTTGCAAAATCCCAAAGACCTCCTTATCCCTGCATATCCTGCACTTTCTCCAACTAAAAGTGGTCAAGAAATAGCACACAGTGGTGCGGTTGCTCTTCTTTAAACTGGCAACACCTTAGTTTGATTTAGTTTATTTCACTCTAAAGAGATTTGTTTACTTTAAAAAAATTATACAATCTACCTATCCCACAAATGCATGTTTTTCTTCATTCAGATTCACTTTCCAAGGGGCTTTATACAGGCAAGACCTAAAGACAGTAAAATAATGCATGGATGGAGACCTTTTGTGCTAAAGGACAAGGGTTTCAGGAATGAGGGCTGTGTGGCCTGCCTCTCTGCTATCAAGAAAATCATTCTTGTTTGGAAAGGAAAGCACACACTGAGCTACCACTCCACTAAGGTAAGGAAAAAAAAAAAAAAAGTCAAAAAAAGCCCCACACAATTAGAAAGGAAGAAGCATGGCCCTTTTATTTTCTAGAATGCCTGTTTCCCCGTTCACTCTGTTTTTCACATGATGTTTGTCTCTGTTCTACTAGGTTTACTGCAGCTGAGTTACAATTTGATATGATAACGAGGTGTGACTTGCAACATGCTACAGCCTTTCTAGGAAACAAACTGGCACCTGAATTACAGTATTTGTGTATTACAGTTAAAAAGAGAACTCCATTAGTTGTTAAAGCAGGACACATTTGCTATCTTTCAAAACAGACTTCTGCTTTGCTGGCCTGCCCACATTTCACCTCGGAGCAGCTGAGAAAAACTCTTCTGTCAAGACAAAATGGATGTCCTTATGTAAAAGCCCCGAGTTAGTTCCTTGTACCAATCTTCTGAAATCCACAACTACACATTTGCCGTCTACGCTTCATAAGATGAGGGGTCCACTGCCTTCTGGGAAAGCTTTTGTGAAATTATCATCCTGCCTCTCACCATCAACACTGTAAAACAGTAAATTAGTTTGTAATTGAATTTTTCTTATCATGGCTTTCCCCAGCAAGTTACAGAGGCCTTCAGTACTTGTTATTTTTCTTCCCTAAAAGATATTTATAATGTGGTTATCTGTTCTTCTTGAGTCTGTCAGGCAGACTAAGCTCTTTAAGCTGCAGAGCAAACTTTCTCCAGCCATTAGTTTGTTGGAGAGTTTTTCCATTCCTTTCTTTTTTCGCACCTTTATAAAATGTTGACACCAACACAGACTGCATTATCTTGGTATCCTTCTCATCAGCACCATCGTCCTAGTCTGGCCTCCTCATATATATGCCTCAGAATTTCTCCACAGCAGCACATTCAGAGCTCATCTGCCAAAGTGTACCTCTTGTGACCCCCAAAATCCTTCTTAGTCACTGCTTTCCTGATATTTCCCACTATATAAGTTTCATTCATACACATGGAGCCAGAAAGGACTAAAACATGCTGTGCTAAGACACCTGTACCTTTATTTTCAGCCCTGAAAACAACAGGGAAAATGTCACCCATCCCTAAGACACAGACATAGATACGGGAAGGAACAGGTGGAAGGAGACTCCCTGCCTTTTCTTGGCACCTTTCCTCATTTCCAAAAAGGCAGAAAGAGGTCCTCAGCAGCCTCCGGCTGTTGATAATGATGTCAATGCTCAGTTAGTAATGAGTTTTGCAATATTTAGCATTTTCCTTAAAGACTAAAGTCTAATTCTTCATTAATTTTTAAAAGAAAATACATTAAAATGTATTTTCAGGCTTTAGCTTTAAAGAAAATACTTGGAAGTGTGACCAGCGGGTTACATTAAAACAATAGAAACCTATGTAGACGGCCAGAACAAAGAATCCCATCGCTGTTTTGAATTTTCTTCACCGAGTGATTTTTAGGCCAATATCCTGACAGGAAAGGAGGAGGAGTGGGGCTGTCAGTACTGTATTCAATGAGTATAATTACACTGAATTAGTGCTAATGGGTTTAGAGGGAGGGAAAAAAATAGTATTCCACAGAGTTAATATAAAGTGGGCTTTCATGTACATACAAACCCACAAGGAGCAACCTACTGCCTGCTGAGACCTGTTTGAGAGCCAAGGGATTGATCGGACTCGGCCAGCCCTCACTCAAGAAAAAAGCTGCAGTTGTGAATTACTGTAAAGCAGCATTCACATGATTGATGGGCTTACCCCCACCACATTTGTTTCAAAGATCTATTTTGTCTTCTGTGGTGATGGTGTGAATTAACCCCTCTCACAATGGCTGGCTGGAGTTTGCAAGACCAGTCCAAGGCTTAGGAGCTTGATGAAGCTTTTATCTTACGCAGCCGCGCGACCAGAAAAATGGGAAAGCGATGCTATTTAACACCCAGGCTACTGAGGATCACCATAACACCAACCTCCTCAAGGTCTGCAAACTTCCAGTCAGCTCCCCACCTGCCTGGAGAGTCACCTTTGAAGGAGCTCTGCCTCTGCTCTCCCTTGCAGTCTGATACTCCACCTGCTTGTCCTTACATCCGAGGGAGCATAAGGTATATTTATTTCATCTCTTGCCTTCTTAACCCTATTTGCTGTCAGCAATAGATTTCTTTATTCCTTCTTTTTTCCCCATGGAGAGCAAGAGAAAGCCTACACTCTGTATGCAGTAAAGAGTCCAGAGACTCCAGGTAGATTTGTGGTGGAATTTCTCCCCAAGCCTCAGGCTCTGTAAATTAAAAGAAGTAGCTAAAATAACCAAGGGAATGGGGGAGAAAAAAAAAGAAATGGGCCCAGATCATGACCAGCTTTCGAATTGACAGTATGACACAGAAAGCCAGACTTCCATGGAAGCCAAATCACACACCTGCTTAGGAACAAGAACACAACATCTCAGGAACAGCTTATTCAGCCAGGAATGAATGTTTGTGTCAACTGCAAACTGCCCTGCACTCCTTCTAGTTCCCAGGAAGGTGCTACACACATTAATAAGATTTTGTTTTCCTTTATGAGGTAAATACATTGCTTAAAAGGGGGAAAGAAAAAAACAAACAAACAAACAACAGCATTAAATACTATTAGCTACACCAAGCTGGCTACAGGCAAATGAAATGTAACCTGCCCATGCACAATTCTGCAAACACGTTTTACACAGTGTCTGCACCATTTCATTTCTCTTACCCTGGACTTCCATAAAACTGTGTGTCTACTACAGCACCTCCTCTGTGTTCACAGTCCTGTTCTAGCCACAAGAAGGAAAAAAAATGATGCATTGCCATCTGTGTCACTGTACTCCCTACCACCATGCTGCCACCATTTCTTAATCACTATGTGCAGCATCCCCTGCTCCTCACAGCATGAGAATCCTTCATCCCAGCCCCACCACTCCACCTGCCATCCCAGGCCTGGTCTTGGGAAAAGGATGTAAGAGGACAGCAGCTCAGTTGGGTTTACAATGAATGTTAGGCAGAGGGAACTTCTTGGTGTGTCCTGCCTTTGTTTGTCATGGCACATCATAGAAGTTCCCTGTCCTCAGGTTTAGACCACCTTGCAACCCTCTTCAGTCCTTTCTTGGATCCCATCTTCACGTCCCCTGATAGTTATGGCAGATGTCACAGGAATCACAAATATCAAACTCAAATGCTGTGAGATCTCCACCTAAAAACCCAGCCTCCCAAAAGGGCAAATGCTGAAGCAGCACCTAATGGGGTCAAACACATTCCAGCTGCTACACTCGATTCTCACTTGGAGATACAAATTCTCAGGCCAAAATGTGCCATGACTGAGAGCATCCAGAAGCTAGGTTAGTCTCTGCACATCAGAGTTAGTAGCAACCCATACAAGCCACAACTAGGGCTCAGCTGTCCTGGAGTGACTGCATTAAGAGATGAACACTCAGCATCCTCGGTAGTATACAGAAACTACTGTCACACCTTCTCCTGCTATGTTACAACCACGTTTCCAAATTTAATGTGTACGCATTTTATCAACCCCAAAGGACAGCATGTTTCATTTCTCTGTGAAAAGCTCTCTCAATTGCAAAGAAATCATCCAATTTGTCAGGATCATTTTGACTTTTACTGTGCTTGTGACCTCTGTTACTACGACTTACAAGTTCTACACGCATGCTTTCTGCTCCACCATGCAAACAGGGAAGGAGAAGAATGGGATCAATGGCAGGCTGTGCCGGGACCTTGCAGAGCTGCCTGCAGCCTGCAAACCACATGTACAGAAAAGCAGAGCATAAGACAATGCCATGAATCCTGCGTGAGCCAGGACAGGGGGAACATGAGAGCAGCAGAGTATGATAGCATTATCGGTAGGCTAATATGACAGTGCTGTGTTAACAGAGCCATCAAATCCCATAGACCTACTGTCCAAGGCTGAATGCTCACACCAGTCCCAGGAGGCCGGTGGTCTCTGTTTCTACCTGTCGTTTGACAAAAACGTATCTATTGAGTTCTGATCAGTACACTAACTGTGTGGTTCAGTCCAGCAACAATAGTAGCTGGATGTGAAACAGGTGTGATGTTACAAAAGGTCAAGTTATTTAATTTCCAAAGCCTATGCGCAGTGGAATACAATTAAAACTAGGCATGTTTTTACTTCTCATTCCACCTAAAAAATTATTTACTTGAAACAAAAGCTACTTGGTGTCACCCCTTCATTTGTCACACTCGGATGCATCGTAGGCAAGTGATCTAAAAGTACCATTGCTAGAAGCAGGAGGTTAACGACAACCTCAGCTGGCTTCTGTTACTGCTGATGTTGCACGTGTCACAGCAGAAGCTGTTAGTGACTCACATGATGGCAAGGAGCACCAAGCCCTTGTGCCCATTCACTGCACTCTACATAAAAGCCACTTGAGCTCATCAAGAATAGGAACGAGCTCTTTCTCAAGTCCAGCTCAATCCAGTTAACAGGCTTATATGGAAATGCTGAGAGACAGGGCTTACAAGTGGCAATGCACCTAACTCACACGCACCAGTTTGCTAAAAATTAAAGCAGAACAATTGTATGCACCACCAAACTGAGCTTCATAACTGCCTCCTGCCTCTCCATACACCCTTTTACAGACGCTTTGATCTAAAGGTATGAATTGAGGACAGGGCTTGAGCGGCCTTTATGATTAGTAATCATTACTATAAATCTTGTTCCACTAGCACAAAAAAAAAAATCCTGTTAAATACAGAAGCCCATTTCTGTCTTACTGATCAACTAGCCTTCCCTTCCTGCTCTTGGCATGTTTGCATTAGTTGATTTGCTTCTGCTAAAGAGATGCTAGCATGTATCAAAATGGAAATGTGCAGAGCAACACAGCCTGGGGAGGGGCTTACTTCTGACCTTCTGCTGAGGAGTTAAACACATACACCGGTGCCCAAACCCTGTCCTCCCCACCACGGCAGAGCGTGAGGGATAGCTCCGAAATGAATGATGCAACAAAAGATTCCTCCTCTTCAAAAAACCAAATATATGCTTTGGGATTCATTACTTAAAAGGATAACAACCTTAAAGTACCTGTAACATCAACTTCCTAAGCCTTGATTTTTCATAATAGAAATCAGAGTGGGGCAGGGCATCATTTTTGCCCAGAATATGAATAATTATAGGACTTAAATGAAAGACATTTTAGAAGTATAAGTGCTACTACAAGAAGTTAATATTAAAAACATTCTCAGTGAGATGCAGGAAGACAAGATCAGCATCAGATTAATTGAACACAGCCAGACTTAAGGGAAAATGGGTAGTTTTCATAGGATATTCCAATTCTGACAACATACTTGTTTCCAAATAGTTGTCCATTTACCATAGCTGGAAAACATCAGGGCAACAAATTAAATGTACATGAGTGCAATCAGCTTGCATTTCTGATATCACAAACAGCTTCCTGGAGCACAGACTGCTCAAGTGTTGATCAAAAAAAAAGGCAGTAACACAAAAAATGTGAATGACATTATACAGTCAATCTAAATCACAATGAGCCTATATACATACACACTTTTTTTTTTTTTTACATAAACATTTAGGTACCTTGTGGACTTTAGATCAGACCTTTAGCTAAAATGTTTAGAGGGGATTCTTCTAAAGGGAGAAGATGTACAATCTTGAGCTATACTTGCACACATACCAGGTAAGAAAGAGGAAGAAGTCAGAAGTACAAATCTGAATTTTCAGGAGGTACATTAAGGGAGTGTTTCCAACTACAAATTCTGAGCTACAGTCTTGAGGATGACTGAATCCAAGCCTCCAATTCAGACCAGAGGTGACTGATGTAAAATACTTGGTGATCAAATGATGATGACATTACTATTTCCTAGAAATATGAAAATGTAAAAATTTTTTATAAATTATTTGTTATCAGTGTAACCAATTCACACATTGTCAGCTCGTTTGACTCTTGCAGTAGGAAAGGCTACAATGAGTTAGTCCCAAAAAAAGCAAAAGAATTGATTTAGGAGTGAGACAGGGTTGTGTTTCTAGACTTATTTCCAAAGGGAGAATTGTCACAGTTCAGATACATTTCCATAGGATGGAAACATAGAATTCTCTTACAATTTTTAAAAATCTTCACACCAAAGTTACTGCATGATTATGGTGGATGCTACGATTGGGAGGTTGCTACCAATCCTAAGAGATCCAGGCTTCAAGAAGTATGGTATTTGGGAGTTGCTTCTTTCTGCTCCCTGTGACTCTTCCTTTAATAAAGCATGCAAGGAATGAGCACACGTATCCTGAAACGATGCCACAGTGCAATCACTGATGATACTTGTGGCAACTCAGGAAAAAAAACCAAACCAAAACAAAACAAAAAAAAAAAAAACCAAAAAAAAGTTTTTTTTTTTTTTTTTTTTTTTTTTAGGATTTTATTCAGTCACAGAATATCCTTAAGAGAAAGAAAATACAATTGCAGCCCAAGTGAAACTAATAGGAGAGAACAACTTTGGCAGGTGAGATGTAAAACAGAGATTAAGAGGTCCAAGAGCAAGGTTGAGGAACAAGGAGGCAAACACACATTGACAAGTAATAAGGCACATGGGAAACTGGAACTCCAGAGGAGCCCATGGGTCCTGCAGACTGTACCGCAGACTACCCCGATGCAAAGACATCAATGAGGGCAGAAAAAGAGATTACACAGAAGTTAAATGGCTCCTCTGCTTCAGTTTTCACTTCACAGTAGGGAAGAGAGAGGTATGTCCCAGGTTTATACAAGTAAAGAACTTGAGGCAGAACTGCCAGACAGTTAGGGAAATAAAATAAACAACAAAAAAATGAAACAACTCAAGAAATTCTATTGCAGTAAACTGCATTTCCAGACCTGAGAAAAATCAGTTAAAGGCAAGTAAACCAGCTAGCCTGAAATAGGAGCCCACAAACATTCTTCACAATGATAAATCATACCTCGCTAATCTACAAAAAGCCTTTAAAAACTTATCCCGGCTATTTTTTCACTAGATGTAAATTGTTTGGATTTTCAAAGACTTTGGAAAAAGCTATAAGGAGAGCTTGGTAATCTGGGGATAAAAGGTAAGGTCCTGTCACTCTTTAAATATTAGTCAAGGAACTGAGAATCCCAGGGTAAGAGTAATAATCAGATTTCTGTATGGAAGGGGTGGGCTGTAGCACCCAAAGTTCAGCCTAGGATCAGTGCTGTTGAGTGCATTTATGAGGTATCTGAAAGAAAGAATGAAAAACAAGGTAACAAAATGCTCTGCCCACATAAAATGGCATTAGTCAACAGTACGGAGGTCCTTGCTCTCGCAATTACCCAGGCAACTGGACAATACAAATATCAGACAAAATTGACCATAAATACATTGAAGTCTAATGGAACAAAAATATATATATGCTTATGTACCACTATATAACAATGATTACTGAATTAACTTCTAGATATCAAAAATGTTCTGGAGACAAAAGATGTCATGACTATCCCTGTGTTTTAGCAGAAGAGTCATTCCAGACTAGGCAAAACTTTAGAATAGTGCTTCTAAAATTTTAAACTGTAACATGAAAATAAGTTTGACTATGGAAATTAGAATGCAACTATAGAGCACCAGGTTAAATTTCAACCAAATGTGCTCACTAAAATAAGGGCATGAATTGTGAGCACACTTAGAAATAAATAAGCTGAAACATTGTGCTGATTTAGAACCACGTGTGGGGCTGTAAAAGGCCACCGAAAACAATAAACATGAGACAATGTGTGATATTTACAAAGGGTGACCTACTACACTACTTAAACAGAAAAGAGGTTAAAGCAAAGAGAAGTTGGGGTTATGAAAATAAGGACATTAGAAACACAGGAATTCAGAATTAAGTTTAAGGAAACCTCAGCTATTCAGAGTTATGGAAATATATCTTCAAAACCATAACAGCCTGGGTGTGGAAAAAACCCATTTCAGATCTATGCACATTTAAAGCTAAGGAAGATGAACGTTATTTGCAAAGAGTTTTAAGCAGTCCACATAAACCTGGTTTTATAGAACCCGACCCATGCTCTCCCACCCACTTTCATATCTTGTACAATTATACTGCTACTCACAGGGCACAACCCATATCTTAGAAAAATCCGGACTTATTTCACTGGCCAATATAGCTTCTGCTACAAAGGTAGTAGTAGCCTTCAATGGTTTAGCTTTGCAAGGCAGCATAACTGGGACCGGACAGGAATCCGAGCAAGGAAAGTAGAGGAGTAGGCGAGGCCGCTCAAAGTGGGCACCTCACCTGGAATCAGCTACCGCAGCTTGGAAGTTCTGCTACTCCAAAAAGATTTTAAGCCTAGAATACTTTTTTAAACCTGGGGCAATGGAATACAGATACAAATGAGATTAAAAAAAAAATATCCCTTTCATGTCACACAAATCACAACCCTGCATCAGGCAGTGAAAACTATACTTGTTCTAGGCTACGGGTCTACTTAACACCAAACAAAGGCTAAAATGTCTTTTGCAACAGAAGCTATGATTATATAGGGAGGAAACAGAAGAAGAAAAAAGTCCCAAACACCACATCCTGTGGAGTAATTGAAAAGAACACACACAAGTCTTGGGGAAAAAATGGAATCAAAATTCCATTTTTATTCAATTCTATGATTATAGTAGTAATAATTGTAAATAAAAATTATAAACTATTACAATTGTTTACAATTATTATTAAAGAAATAATTTTTAAATACAAATAATCCACAATTATTACAAATGTTTACAAATGTTTACAATTATATGTACAATTAGAATTGTACATATAAATTATATTCTAATTGTCGAAGGTATACTTTGAAAAAAAAGAATGTAAACTGATCAGGAAAAGACACATTTGAGAAAACGCTCCTCTTCCCCATTGCTGTATACTATACGAGTCTTTTTGTGAGACATCGTGATCATAAAAACAAACAGCATAATGAACAGCATCAGCTGGACATCACAGTGCATGATGAAGAGTTTACTGTAGTCAATGTATCTATCTCATACGTAGGCTCAAGTTCTTGTTTGTATTCCCTCAATACTCATTAAGTGCTGCTAGAATCCAGGTACACACCAGAATTTAATTGACCTGGAATAGAAATCGTGGATTCAGTAACTCAAAAGATTTCCACTTCAATAAGCCTTACGTGAAATATTTCAACCTCAATTTTCTTGACTTAGACAATTTACACTTCACAGACTTCTCCTGCTTTGGGTTTTTTGTTTGTTTCAGAATTTCCTACTTAAATAAGACAACAAATTCCCACCTACAATTACTTTTAAAATCTCAGTTGGTAAAATCCCAGCTAGAATTAAAGCCTTATTGCACATGCTGAAAGTGTCAATACAGAAAGATGTGAACTTGTCATTTATAGTACACGTTGCGCAATTGGAAAGTCTAAAGTTAGATAACACATTTTTGCTACACATCCCTAAAGTTTGGAAAGTTTCTCCACACAGAGACTCACTTTTGATGTCTGTGTGTAAAGCGCAATGTTGGGGCAACGTGTCTACACAACTCGTTCTTTTTTCTGTATAAAAACACACAGTCTCCATATCCACTCAACCTACAGTTGTAGTTAGCACAAGAAAGAGGGGTTACTATTTAAAGGACTACTTCCTTGTAGATACAGTCATAAATAATTCAAACTAAACTACAGTACATAGCAATTAAATGAACAAAGTACGTGCTGTAACATACCACCTTTGTTTTTCAGTCCTTTCCCTGTACAGCAGTATTCAATCTCCAGCCATTCTCCAGAGCTCTCACCCTTTGTGAAAACTGGCACAGAGATGCTGTATTTGAGCACAGAGAAGCAGCCAAAGAAGGCCAGGACCATGTAGCACATTATGCTACCAAATAAGAAGAGGTGTTTATAAATATTATCTCAGTTGCAAAATACCAAAAAGATCTATAAATGTTTTTGAAAGCAGCCTCAAAATAACTTTTCTAGATTAAAATTATGAGGAAAAGCAGGGAGTTAATCCACTTTTCCTAGCATTCCCATCCCTTTTGGAACTTCACATTTTTTCATCATGAAATCAGGACTAATTTTGCAGGTAGTTAGGGAGAGGGAGAGAATGTTCCCCACTTTCTTACATTTCTGATTCCAGACAGCTTTACAAAACCATTTCAGATGTTAAGCCCAGAAGTTTTCCCCCTTCAGAGGTAAAACCAAGGGCTGAACCCAGCAGGAAGACCACAGCCTCCACCTCTCATCGGGATAAAGTCAGAACCTTCACAGCACTAGATGGTCATACAGGGACAAGTTTTGACAGGCATGACAACCTACACCATGCATTGGAAAGGTACGGTTATTAACATGGTCAGACAGAAAAAAGTTTACATCAGAAAGTGGAGGAGAAAACCAACTCACCAATAGTTTGAATTTTACCAAAAAATATAGGGGCAGCTCATGCTTAAACAGACATCCAGAAAAATACCAAGTGAAGCTGCCAAAGGCCCCACGGTAAATGTATTGCTATAAAACTTATCACAAGAGATTTCATCCCCATCCACTCTATCAGCAGAGATTTTTATTTCTGCTAACTGCATTACTCTCATAAATCAAGGCACTGGTCAAGCAAAGGCTTCACATGCACTTTTACATTTACATTGCCTGAGTACATCCCACTGTTTTCAGTGAGGCAACTCATAGACCATAAAGCTGTTCCAATGCACAAGATGTGCAAAGACTAAAGCTCGAATTACAAGTGATGGAGAGAAGAGACTGACAACACCTCTTAAAACACATACACCTATAATCCCAATGGCCACTCAATATTAATGAGTCCAAAACACAAATTAAACTCCGCGTCCCATTTAAAGACAGGTTCTTGAGCTAAGAGCCATGAAGGGAGTGGAGCTTGCCTTTTCTTTCTTATCACCCTGTAAACACGGATCCCACATTATTTTGCAAGTGCAAGGAAATCCTGGAAAACTAGATTCAATGTAGATATCCCTCTTTAGGCACCCCATAATCCCTGCAGCTCTTTATAAATCTTCTGCTGGTGGATGATCTATTTCTGATTATTAACAGAAGGTAAATAAGAACAGCCTTTAGGCTCCTCTGAACTCCGTAGGTCTTTGGTCAAACTGGCTCCCCCAAAGCTTTCTGTTTTTTGGTTTTTTGGGCTTTTTTTTTTTGTTTGTTTTGTTTTGCTTTTCCCCTGCTAACTAAGTAAGCCTAGAAGAGGAGGAAGCCTGCAGCACAGAGCAAGTATGCTAATGCCATATCATACCAACTGCCATGCCAACAGCAATCACACACACACCCACTCACACACTTCTGCCAAATAATCACTTAAGCAAACATCAACTTCAGAGATTAGCAAAGCATCTGACAACATGCAAATCGGACAAGACACATGGGCTGAAGGGATAGCTTAGGAAAGTGAGGATTTAGTAAGTGAAATGACATGAAGTTCCTGAATCAAAGCTTACAGTGTTTTTGGAAGATTGATGAAAATCCTATCTGTTGGCCTTAGAGGGAAAGCTAGGAGATTTTTTCCATCCCTCAATCCCTACTGCATATCAGTGGCACCCAGGCAGGCTTCTAATAAAAGCAAGTGACTCTTGTGCAAACAAAAACATCTTTGTGACCTCTGGGAAGGCAGCAATCCAAACAAACAAGCAGGCAGTCAGGTGGCACAAGCTATGGGGAAGCAATCAGAGCATCTCAGAGGCCTTTCGTCAGCACCAGAAGGAAAGCTAAGCCATTACCATAGAAGACTGGGTTCCCGGGAGAAACCACCCTAGGTAGAAAAAAAAGTTCAAACTATTTCTGTTTAATACGGTGCGGCTGGGGAGGCTACTTTTGAACACGTAATTTTTATTGTTCAAACTAAAGGAACATACATTTTCCTACCAGAATTAAGGCAGAGTATTGGAACAATTTGTTGATTTATCTTTAACTTACTCACTCCAAAGTGAGTAAATTTATTCAGTCCAATTAATTTATTCACTCCAAAGACACTTTCAATGAAATAATGAGATTCTGCTGCAAGAAGTGCAAGACGAGCCACAACCATTTACCCGCATTTGTGTCTTATTTTGAAGAATTTGTCCAACAAAAAAAGGGGTGGGCACACTTGCTAAACCTTAGTCTGAATTCTATAGTCCTTACTCTGATGAAGCTCTTAATGAAGCATTAACTTTGCTTGAATAATGGTTGGAGGATGTGTGCCTGGTTTAGTATTAATCTCCGTTTGACAGGAAGAATATGATTCTTGGTGAACTGAAAAAGATCTCAATATGGAAACAGCATCATAGAATGGTTTGGGTTGGAAGGGACCTTAAAGATCACCTCGTTCCAACCCCCCAGCTATGGGCAGGGACACCTTCCACTAGACCAGGTTGCTCAAAGCCTCATCCAGCCTGGCCTTGAACACCTCCAGCGATGGGGCACCCACAACTTCTCTGGGCAACCTGTTAAATAGAAGTTCAGTTGTCCAAAAGCAAACCATGACCTTGTAGGGCCATAACACTGAAGAAACAGCAACCGTATTAGAGGTGTCATCTTGCTACCAAGTCTATTTCTATGTCCCTTCCTATATCACTTCCAAAGATAGTAAGCCTTTCTTAAGGGATCCATCCACTACCATCTAACAAAGTGGCTAGTAGAGCATTATAGAAACGTTACAATGGACATTTTG
>NW_010143970.1:81286-87108 GCF_000699245.1 Pterocles gutturalis
CATGCTGTAAACCTGTAAAAAAAAGATAAAACACCTGTAAAATAGTTATTTTTAAATATAAGTTTTTTGATATGAGAACTACCTACAAACAGTATTAGGCACATTTTGGATGCTCCTGTCACGGAGGCAAAGATGCTCCAGACTGTGAGCCTTCTGTTGCTGGCTACAGATGGGCGCATACATTTGCACTGCACTACTAATGCACTTTGAGATACATGACGCATGAGAAGTATAGCTAAAAAAAATAAATAAATACATAAATAAATCTGTTGTACTAGTGATCCAGTCGAAACAAGGAAGCTTTAAATGCAACAGCCAGATCATTTTTAGTTGGTTATAAAACTAATGCCATTGTTCACATGGCTCTGAGAAACACCACACACGAACAAAACAGGTTGTGTGCCTGATACCCAATGGAACTGAATTTGAGAAGCCAGTTCAGTTATTTTTGTTTCTTGAAATCAGACAGGGGCATTCTGACTTCCACAGGTATCTATACATTTACAGCTTGCATCAATACACAAGGAATTCCTCCTGTCTTATATACCCATAGAGCACAATTATCTGGTTTTTACCTTTCTAATCCCTAGGGACAGCCTAAGGCAACAGACTGATGCGCATAGCAAAGTCAAATGGTGAAGACAACAGCAAAGTGGTCTATCTTCCTTAATGAGCTCAGAAGATCAAGATCAACTTTACACTCAAACCTGAGAAATATGCTACCGCAGTCTTGTTGCTGGCATCCCTAGTGCTGTGCCTGTCTCCACTGCCAGCTGAACCAGCCCCACCAAGACAACAGAGCATCAGCCCAGGTGCATAGAGAGAGGCTTCCTGAAGGAAAGAAGAGTCCATTCAGCCTCCTCAAGGAAAGAAGAGTCCATTCAGCCTCCTCTTCCCTCCCAGTTGTTCTGTCTGGTTTTACTCCTGCGAGAACTTGTACAGATAGTGAGTTGCTCCAAAAATACTGTTTGAAGATGGCAAAAATTTGATTTCATTTATCTGTTAGCTAGCTGTGGACCAATGTCAAAATGAGCATTTGGGCTGAGGTATTAGAGAATTTCTCCTCTTTCTCTTCCCTCCACATAGGCACTTGATGATGGTATCACCTACAACTAAATAGGGGACGTTTACAAGGTCCAAGCCACACTGGAACTCTGCAGAAACTAATAAGGAAGGAAGATTTTTATAATGCTTTCATGAAACATTTAATGAGCTCTGAAATAGTGCTGGCAGGCCTCAGAGGAGAGAGGCCCAGTTTACAATTGAACTTTGCAGTTTCCTAAATGGCAGTGGACTGGAGCCCCAAGCGCTATTTATTTTCAGAGACAATTTTTATCAGAAAATCCCCAGCTCTAAAAGTCTTTACCCCTCTGGTGCAGCTGCCATACAATCAATGGCACTTGCCAAGCAACATGCTCCTAGGGGCCAAATTAACATATTAATACATTTTTCTTAATGTAACAAAACTAGATTTTGCCTCAGACATAGTCAGCTCTACTCCTCACCTCCAGAGGTTATCCACATTGAAACAAGAATCTGCTATTCTGGGAAGGCAAGGAAGGGGAAAGGCTTTTTGGAGTGGAGGGGTGGAGGGGGTGGAAATCACCTGGCTGCATGAGTAATATATCTAGCTCTTTTTTATATCCACATTCCCCCTTCTCATCTCCCATGAAACTGCCTACAGCTGTGTTCTCTCAACCTTCGGTCTGAAAGACATTAAAAAGCAGTCTGCAAGATGACTACAGTGCTTAAAAAGTCACTCCCACATATGTAAGCAAGCAAGGAAATGAGAAAAGTTTAAAAAAAAAAACACCATCATGGTGCCACTGCAGGAGGTAGAGCCAGATATTTTAAATGGTTCCATGATTCTATTCCTTCGAATAAAATAAGGTGAGACATATTGACCAAGAGTGTTTAGCTTGGTAAAGTCCCATTGACCCTTTCCACCATGATAAGGTAAGCTATTACTGAAAATTTAACAAACTGAATCACTTTAACACCACTATGCCAAACACCACCTGCAACAGGGCCTTTTAAGTCATAAAAGTCCTCACTTTTCACTACTGAAAAGACTGTAGGAGCCTAAAGACTGTCTGAAAAGTATTAATGAACTTGGCATCACAAAATCAGTTCTTCTGGCAGCTCAGAGCAAACAAAATTTTAAGCAGCAAATTCCATACTGACTGCCAACTCTTATTTCATGGGCTGGATCAAGGTCATATTAAAGGTAGTGGGATTAAAGAGTTTCTCCAGATGATAACCACCTCTGTTTGATACAAGTTCAACAGTCTGCAAAGCATATTTAAATTTAAAATAATCTATGTCTATTACTGTTGGCACAAACCACAGTTATCAGTCCCTTGGAAGTTAATGACACACAGAAGATACACCTTTTCTCATCTTGTTTAGTTCCTGCTGTGTCAATCCACAAAGATGCAGCCATACTGTTTCTTAAGCAATTCCAGTGCTCTGTGGTTATTGTAGTAAAACACAAACATCCACATTACAGAAGACATTGCTTGCTCCTTTAATTTCATTTTTCCACACTGCTTCTGATGAAGAAATTGATGTGAGACAACTGACTCAAATTTCTCCCAACTCTCCTCAAAGGCACATTGAACACTTGACAAAGCCCACTTTTCTATTTTCCTCACCGTGGCTCCATCAGAGAGGACCGTCTATGCATTCAGAGCAGCACAATGGAGAATGATTTCCAATGCATTAACTTGGAGCCATTGAGACTTGGATGTTTTCAAAATGACTCTATTGTGCTCAAAGGATTCTAGACTACCCCAGCTACTCTAGAAGAGAGTCTTTTTCCCTTTCTCAAAACGTCCATCCCTCGAGCCATCCCTGGAGTGCATTGTTGGGGCTGATTCGTCAGTGCAGTGAGTTCCATCAGTCAAAGCTCAACAGATACAAATAATACCAGGATATGGATATAAATTAGTGCGACAGACCCTAAATAGTTTTGACAGGTTTAGTAAGTATATATAGTGACACAGAAAGCTATTCCTGCTTGCAGACATCAATATGTAGACAGAAGATTGGGGGCACCATGGAAACTTAGCGACATAAGAGTGGTATTGATTGGCTACAAAATGAGGCTGCAACTTAAGCTTAAGGCTGCCAGAGATGCCAAGAATGGAGAATGACCTCCAGCAGAGAATTTTCAGCATAAGCTCCCTGTGAACAAGCCAGTCCAAGAAGGATAAATCAGGGACAAACTCACCAGGGATATGGGTCGACCAAATGAAGGCTACCCTAAGCAGATGAGGATCGCTCTGTGTGTGCATGTGTTACAGTGACCTAGTTCGTTCAAAGACAGCATTTTGAATGGCTTATTATACAGGCTTGAAGCAAAGAGATTTCCTCAATTAAAGTCCTGAAATGAATCCTCTAAATGAAAATGCTTTTGATACACTGATCAGCAAGAGGTTGTAAATATCTAAGCAAAGCGTACATTGTTAAAGACCAGTTCCCACAGGAAACACCACAGTTGGGAGCGTAGGTAATGAGGGGGCCTCAACAGAGCAGGAGGTTTCGTGAGGAATGCCAGCTCCATCCCTAATGCCCTAGTGTTCCACTAAAACACTTGTTACACTATAACACTTGATAAATCATACCTTCCCTGATGCAAAAACACACTCAAATAAAAGAGTGTGAGTTAAATAAGTGCATTTTCAGAGCTCCTGCAAAGGATTATTTTTAATTGTTATTTGAGGACCCTGCAACAACCATTCCCAGAATGACCGAGAAGAAAAATAAGATGTGCCAGGGAAGTACCTTGCTGGAGCTGTGACTGCTGGGAGTCAACTAAGTAATAATATTCACATTAGAAAGATGAATCCACACAAAACATTCATCAGTACACCTGTGTCAGGAATAAGATAAGCCTTCAAAGTGTCCTCAGTGTCAGTATGTGGATAGAGGAACACAGGCATATGGTACTGGGATAGCAGCACTGATACGTCCTTCTGCTGGCAGGAATGTATCAGCCACAGACTGCATCTCAACTGGTAACAGACATCTGGATAATTGCAAAAAGTCTGTTTTTCTTAGGAGGCTTCTACACTATAAACAAATAATTACCATTTGTAAAAGAAAGATTTGTTGCTGGCTTCTCTTTTTTTCCACCCAAAAGCTTGCTCAGGAACATGCTAAAGTCATTAAGTTTCTGTCCGTCAATTTCTTCCAAAGCTTCATAAGTAATAACTCATGAAAGAGTTTAGCTTAGCCTAGAGATGGGAGTATATTAAATCCCTGCTTTCTCTTTAGGAAGGGTCACTAAATTATGCAGCAGGTTTTTTTGTTGCTGCTTTTTTTTTTTTTTTTGTCCTCTCCAGTGAAGTACCCTTCCTATTCACTTTCAGATTTTCATTATTACAGCAAATTAATAAATTTTCTCCCAAATACGCAGGTTACTTCTTCCCTTTGGACCACTTCTCTCAATCAAAAGTTCACACTTTTTTTCTTTAAACATTTTTATTTCTTTACAGGGAAGAAACAGAAATACACAGAAAACAAAAAAACAAAAAAAAAACCAAAAAAAAAAACCACATTTGCTTTGTAAATCAGCTCAAGCACACTGTCCAGAAAATGTAAAAGACAAGTATTTAATGATAACAACTTCTCCCATACCCTTGTCTTCTCTCTATTTCTCTCCATCCCTTCCCTCCATCTCCCTATACAAGCAGTTACGCACAGTCTATTTCTTGTCCAAAAAGTTGAACTTTGATAAAAGCTCAAAAAAATCAAGGCCCAAGGAAGGGCAGAGAGTTCAAGAGTAGACGAGCCACAGGCAAAGCATTCTTCCACTGTAATAAAAGTCATTTAGAGCAAATAGGATCTAGTTAAAACACCTACCACTATCCACGGCTGCAGGTTTATCTCATAGATAAAGATTTAATGTACGTCACAAACATTTTCACAATTTTCACAAAAATCAACTAGCCTCTAGGGCTTACATCCTAGGATCCAGCTTCATAGCGTATCACTAAGCTAACTCACAGTAGGCATTCACCGCCAAGGCAAACCACTCACAGTGTAGAAGAGAGAGGTGTGTGACAGCCAACTGGAACATGTAACAAGAGCAGATGAGCTCCTGAAGAATGAAGGCTACCTTTCCCCTACAAAACACTCTACTTTCTTCTGAAAAGGAAAGGATGAAAGAGGGTAAGGAGTTAGAAACCTCAGTGTTGGAGAGCATAACACAGGTGCAGAGCAATGTCTATGCTCAACAGGAGGAAACTGTTTTCACCATTGTTAACTGAGATTTTCTCCCAACCTATCTCTCTAGAGGAAATGGGAAGACACAAACTAACAACAGCAGTTTTAAATAGATCTGCACTTGCTAGATTCAGTTGTTCCACCAGAAATAAACTAGGGATAATAAGGCAAAGTCCCAAGAAAAAATATCAGTTAAAGTACTCGGTCTCATGGCACAATTTAACCTCACTATCCCGAGCCTCAGCCGTGACATTCCTGGTACAGGGCAACTGGGACCTGCAGGGTGTTTGTCGCTCCATGGTCACTCCGCTGCCCTTTTGTCCTCTCGAAACAGACCAGCCCGAGGACTCCTGCCTCCCTTCCCCGCTGGGTCACGTCCCCCACCGCCACCTCTCTCCTCCACACCCTGTCTTGGCTTTTTAACGCTCCCACTTACCGACACTTTCCCACTTAACGCCAAAGCGCGGCGGGGACCCCCGTCACCCTGTTGCCATCCCCCAGCACCCGCAGACCCTCGGGGCAGGTGTCTCCAGGGCCGCAGGTGCTACTCACCCCCCCACACAATGGGTCGGAGCCCCCACCCAACCCCACGG
>NW_010143971.1:0-224 GCF_000699245.1 Pterocles gutturalis
CTGCAGCCGGGCGGGCAGCATATGGAAAGGATCTGGGTGTAATATCCCGGGCTGCAGTGCGGCTTTGCTGAAGAGGCCACTTCAGCAGGGGACGCGGCGTGGTTAGTCCTCCCAGCTGACACATCCCAGGCCTTCCTCAGACTTGAAAGAGCTCGAGTTCGCCTTTGAATCTGAGGATTTATAGCCCTTTCAGGCCTCTCCAATAAAAGCACGGCTCCCTCCTC
>NW_010143971.1:328-541 GCF_000699245.1 Pterocles gutturalis
AGATGTGTGGCCGAGAACTTCAGAGCATAAAAGCAAAGCTGGAGGAGCTGCGGGGTCCCGGCCCTGCTGCCAGGATGCCGGCATCTCCTGCAGATGCCACTCCGGACCCCGCGGTGTGCAGGGAGGGGACCCCTTGTTGGGGATGCGGGGGGGGGATGCTGGCATCTTCTCCTGCAGCTGGGGATCATCGGCTCCCCTTGGTCTGTGTATTCC
>NW_010143971.1:689-889 GCF_000699245.1 Pterocles gutturalis
CTAACTGTTTAAAGAGGGGCTTAGGAAAGAGTCCAGAGAAACGACATAATAATTATTGTATTACAAATTGTTTCCTTTAATGGGCCCTGTCGGATCGCTCAGTCTGCTAAACACATTGTGCCCCAGCCCCCAGCCCCGGGGCTGCCGTGGCCCCTTTCCCCCGCTCCAGCCTCCCCTCGCAAACCCGGCCCCGCTGGAAA
>NW_010143972.1:0-362 GCF_000699245.1 Pterocles gutturalis
CGCTGGAAAAATGATTTTTTTGGGGGCCCCCAGCCAGCACCCCTCATCGCAACGTCACTTGCTGGGTTTTGGGGTGCAGCCAGCCCCAGAAAAAACTTTTCTGCCCCAAATGGGGATTTTTGGTGGGTTTTTCACTTTTTTTAAAATTTTTTTTTCTGAAATTACCAGTGCGGGGATCAAGTCCAGAGCAGATTAGCCCGGGAAAAAAAATCACCCGGGGATAAAGCATCGCCCTTGAGCTGCTGCCAACGCGCTCATTTCCCAAAATCGGGATTTTTTTCCCGTTTTAATGCCGATTTGGGGGTTTAAGGGCATTTCCCGCGCAGGATGGGGTGGGAAATCCGCCCGGGACGCCCGCGGCT
>NW_010143972.1:427-685 GCF_000699245.1 Pterocles gutturalis
TTTTTGCAAACATGGGACCCCATTTTGCAAATCTGGGGGTGCATTTTCTTCAACCTGGGGAGCCTTTCTGCAAACATGGGAGGGGGGGCTTTTTGCAAATCTGGGACCCGTTTTTGCAAAGCAAGACCCCTTTTTGCAAACCTGAGACCCCTTTTTGCACACCTGGGACCCCTTTTTGCAAGCCTGGGACCCTTTTTTGCAAATCTGGGGGGGCCTTTTTGCAAATCTGGGGGGGCCTTTTCCAAACCAAGAACCCCT
>NW_010143972.1:729-2617 GCF_000699245.1 Pterocles gutturalis
GCAAACTCGGAGCCCCATTTTGCAAACCTGGGGTCCCTTTCTGCAAACCTGGGACCCCATTTTACACACCTGGGGTGCTTTTTCTTAAATCTGGGGTGCCTTTTTGCACACCTGGGACCCCATTTTGCAAACCTGGGACCCCATTTTGCAAAGCAGATCTCCTTTTTTGCAAACCTGAGACCTCGTTTCTTAAACCTGGGACCCCTTTTTGCAAATCTGGGGCGGGGGCTTTTCTTAAACCTGGGGTGCCTTTTGCAAACCTGAGACCCATTTGTGCGAACCTGGGGACCCTTTCTGCAAATCAGGGGACCCGTTTTGCAGACCAACACCCCTTTTTGCAAAGCTGGAACCCCATTTTGCACGCTTGGGACCCTGTTTTGCAAACGTGGGACCTCTTTTCTTAAACCTGGGGTCCCTTTTTGCAAACCTGGAGTCCCTTTCAGCAAATCTGGGGACACTTTTTTGCAAACCTGTGACCCCATTTTACAAAGTAAGACCCATTTTTGCAAACCTGGGACCCCTCTTTCCAAATCTGGGGGGGCCTTTCTGCAAATCTGGGGACACCTTTCCCAAACCAAGACCCGTGTTTTGCAACCCTGGGAGCTCTTTTTGCAAGCCTGGGACCCTGTTTTGCAAATCAGGGCTCCTTTCCTTAACCCTGGGATGCATTTTTTGCAAACCTAAGACCCACTTGTGCAAACCTGGGGACCCCATTTTACATTCCAAGACCCCCTTTTGCAACCTTGGAACCCCGTTTTGCAAATCAAGGCTCCTTTTTGCAAACCCGGGACCCTGTTTTGCAAATCTGGGGGGGCCTTTTTGCAAAGCTGAGATCCATTTGTGCAAACCTGGGGTCCCTTTCTGCAAACCAGGGACCCCATTTTACAAAGCAAGACCCATTTTTGCAAACCTGGGACCTCTCTTTGCAAACCTGGGGTGGGGCCTTTTTGCAAACCTGCGACGCCTTTTTGCAAACCTCCCACCCCATTTCACAAACCAAAACCCCATTTTTTTGCAAACCTGGGACTCCTCCTCTCCAACCTGGGGACCCTTTTTGCAACCACGGAGCCCCTTTTTTTGCAAGCCTGGGACCCCGTTTTGCAAACCAGGGCTCCTTGTCTTAACCCTGGGGTGCATTTTTGCAACTCTGCGACTCCTTTTTTTTGCAGACCTGGAACCCCGCTGTGCAAGCTGACGGTCCCATGTCACAACCCCGAGGTGCCTTTTCTCCCTTTTCTCAAACCTGAGGCTCCGTTACCTCTTCCCCTTGGACCGAGCATCGTTTTGCAAACCTTTTTTTGCTTTTTGAGCATTTTAAAAGCAAAAAGCAGGGGTCCATTTCTGTATAATGCATTGCTTAAAAATAAAAAAGCCAACTCTAGGAGCTCTTATTTACCTTGAAAAATTAAAATTTTACTAGGTTTATAGCATCCACTTCCACTCCCAGGCACGCTTTCCCATTCCCAGCTAGGAAAACCCCTTTTTTTCACCTTAAAACCCATAAAACCGAGCCTAAAACCTACAGGAGGATGTTTGAGGGCAGCGGTACGGCTCGAGACGGAGCTAAACCCGGGCTAAGCAGCAAACCTGGCCGGGGGATTGAGGGGCACGTGCCCCAGCAGGAAATATTTTCGAGCATCTGTAGTTTTATTTCACCATGGAATGAATAACGAGGCTGTTCTTCGTTAGGAGCTGGAGGGGGATTAAACTGGGGGCAGCTGAGCTTAAGGCTGGGTTCTCCCTTTCCAACCCCTTTGCTGGGAAAAGGGCTTATCAATTTATATATATTTTATATCCTTTATGGATAAATATATAAATAGGGGAAAACCTTATGTAGAAATAAATAAATAGGGAAAAACTTTACATATTTTTTAATGTGTATATATAT
>NW_010143973.1:0-1722 GCF_000699245.1 Pterocles gutturalis
TCCTCTCTGGCTGAGCCCAGGGGGGGCTCTGCCACCCTCCCTGGCTGTTTGGGTCCCCCCTCCCCAGTGCCACAATGCCCTAGGGGCAACCCAGGGACACTGGACACCTGACGAGGTCACAGCAGGCTGTGGCCCAGAGACCAGAGAAGATGCCAGACACTGGGGTGTCCAGCAAGCCCCTGGGGCTGTGTCCCCTGCTCTGATGCTGAGGATGGGATGCACCAGACCACCAGCCAGTGCCACAGCAGTGCCAGGAGGAAGGGGACAAGCACGTGGGGAGCCCCGCCAGCCCACCCCAGGAGCCCCCTTCGCCTGGGCAGGAACTCAGCACGCTCTCACCATCATCCACAGGGTCTCGGAAGGAGCCCGAGCGGATCATGCCCTTGGACTTGTCAGCCAGGGAGAGGGTGCTGCCCATCTGGGATGTGCTGTACAGCTCGAAGGTGGAGTCGTGGGTGGGGATGCTGTTGGAGCGGGTGATCCGCGGGGTTGTGGAGGCAGTGGGGCTCACTGCAAGGAGAAAGCGGGGGAGAGGGAGGGTCAGAGTCACACTGGGGACCTGGGATTGGGATGGGGAAGCAGGGCTGGGAGCGATCCACAAAAGCTGGGATGCAGAGAGGAAGCAGGGATCGTGGTCCCAAAGCACGGGGACAGGGGGAAAGCTGAAACACAGATTTATGCTGGGAAGACTGGGACACCAGCCCCCAGGTAACCACAGGGCTGAGAAACGAACCCCTTGCCCTGAGGCAGAGTGGGGACCACCACACCAGAGGCCATCACCTGCGGGTGCAGAAGGGGAGCACCTCATCATCCACTGCCCCAACCCCTCTGCCTGGACCCAGAAACCCTCCAGGAACATGTAGGTCCTGGCAAGAGCAGCACAGGGCTCACCCCTTGCCCCATCGGGCACCCCCAGAGGAGCAGGGAGCCATGGGTAGAGTCCTGAGGGTGGATGAGGTGCCCTGAAGCAGAGGTGATGGACATCCCTGGCCCCTGGGCACAACCCAGCACCTCGGTGGGCCAGAAGCACCAGGCACCGGGCATTAGGGCTGCTGGGGAGGAGGAGAAAAGCAGCACCCAAGGCAGCACCAGCACATCGCAGTGGGAGCACGGGATGACGGGGAGCAGGAGGGACAGGGCTCACTGCAAGCAAGAAAGGGGCTGGTGGCGGAGGGCACTGACCAATGCTGGTGAGCGGACCCTTCCCGACCAGCGCCATGGGGAGGGCAGGGGGCGAGGGCAGCTCCTGCTGGTCGTCCGACTCGGGGAGCCCGCTGCTGACAGCGTGGGAATGGCGTCGCTCCTTTGCCTCCTCCTGGGAGTGGAGCTGGTACCTGGGGGCAGAGCAGAGACAGGGATGGTGAGCGGGACCAGCACGGTCCTGAGCTGCTCTGCACCCAGCCTCCCTGGCACAGAGGGCACCACCAGCCCCCCGCAGAAAGCTCCATGTGCCCTCCCTCCCCAGCACTGTCCAAAACGGATTTTGGCCCTTTTACCTCAACCCTTTCTTGGGCAGCGTGTTCCTGTCGCGGTTGGCACTGGAAGGGAAGGGAAGGGAAGATCAGTCACGTCCCTGCACACACGAGCTAAGGTGCCACAGGGGTTGATCTGTGGGGATGGGGAGCTCTTCCCCAAAAATGGGGCAGCAAGAGCCCCTGCAGCAGGCAAAGAACACGACAGGACAGCAGGGAAGGAGCTGAGCCCACAGAGGTGTCCTGGCAG
>NW_010143973.1:1738-2030 GCF_000699245.1 Pterocles gutturalis
CTTGTCACGTTGTGCGGGCCGGGGGCTCCCGCTCCAGCCCAGCTCCCCTGCCTCCTCCTCCTCCTCTGTGCTGGTGGGGGGTGCAGCAGCAGGGGTGGGGGTGGTGGTGCTGCCCCCCGAAAAGGCACTGGGCAGGCTCATGGGCATCTGCAGGGACTCCATGCTGCGGTGCAGGCCTGAGAGCTTGGGGTACATCCTGCCCTCCTTCGGGACGCTGAAGCCACCCATGAGCTCCAGGCCCTGGGAGAAGCTGGCCGAGTTGATGTTGAGGATGGGGGCAGGACTGGGGCTG
>NW_010143973.1:2098-2644 GCF_000699245.1 Pterocles gutturalis
GAGGAGGGCAAGTCCAGGCTGTTGGAGTTGACCTTGTCCAAGTTGGCCAGCGACGGAGGCTTCACGTAGGTCTTGGTAGCCGCTCTGGAGAGGGGAAAATGGGTAAGGAGGCGGGTGAGAACCGGGTGCTGGGCACGGCTGTGCCAGGCGCTCGCTGCCCTCCCAGGCGGCAGGATCATACCTGAGAGGTGTGGGGGGCAGCTCAGCCACCTTGGCCACTGGTGAGAGGTTGGCCTGGACTTTCGGGGTGCTCTCAAAAAAACTTCAGCGTCCCGCACTCGGAGTCGAGCGCCACAGCCTTGGCCTTAGCCTTCTCCTTCTCACGGTCCGTCTGGTTCACGGGGGCCGGCGTGCCGCGGCCAGCGCCGATCTTGGAGGGCTCCTTGAGCCGCGACACCGAGATGCTGGCCTGCTTGGTGCTCAGCAGGCTGGGATCGATGCTGCTGCTGACAGGCCGGGTCACACTGCGGCCACCGGTCACGCTCATGGAGCTGGACTTGGCTGGCCGGGGGAGGGTGGGGGGCTGGGGGTTGGGACCGGCCCCCC
>NW_010143973.1:2665-4575 GCF_000699245.1 Pterocles gutturalis
CGTCCAGGCTCGTTTTCCTGCCACTGACCGGCTTGACGGGGATGCCGGAGCTCTTCTGGATCTTGCCGAGCGTGGCCGAGCCCCCAGCCTGCATGACAGTGGCCGTGCCCGTGGCAGGAGCTGGCTTCTTATAGCCGAAGGAGCTGGAGGCCGAGGGGCGCGTGAGACCCGAGGGTGGCTTCTTGGCATCGGCAATGCGGTCACGGCCAGCATCGGAGGAGGAGCGCTGCAGGCCTGTGCTCTTCACGGACAGCTTGCTCTTGTCGGTGGCTTTCGTCTCAGGCTTGCCTGGAGCACAGGGAAGGATGGGTTAGTGTCCCGAGGGGCTTTGGGAACACCTGGGTGTGAACTGGTTGGATAAGACAGTGCCATCAGAGACACAGGGACGTGGTGGAGAAGAAGGGACGTGCCACCATCTCGGGAGTTGGGGCAGAGCCACAGCCTGGCCCCTGGTGCACCTAGCCAGCCCCCAGCCCATAGCCATGAGGCCATGGGGCAGGCACGGCCCTGGGCAAGCAGGGCTTAGTGTGGGGCCAGACCCACAACCTGCCCGCAGGGATGCACAGCCCTGCTGTCTCCCCAGCCCACATCCCAGCACAGTCACAGGGCATCCTGTGGCTGATGTGCTCAGGAAAGGCCCATGAAGACACCACCCAATGCTATCCCCATCAGAGGAGCTGGACCCTGCCTGAATTGTGTCCTACCTGCCACTTTGAGGGTGCTCTGGGCCGTGTGGGTGATGGGGGAGGTCACGGCCACCGGCGGGGTCTTGCCCTTCTTGAGGGAGCCCGGGGTGCCCAGGCTGACGGGTTTCTTCAGCTCTCCGCCCTTAGACCCATCCTCGCCACCCTCCGAGGGCTCCCGCCGCCACTTGGAGGAGCTGTGCTCCATCTTGAGGCTGCTGCTGTCGTAGTCCAGCTTCTTGGGCACCTTAAAAAAAACCGTACCACCTCAGCCCGCTCTCTGCCAGCGAGCGCTTCTCCGAGTCCGTGCGCAGCTATGGGCACAGCGGAGTCAGGGATGCTCCTGGCACCGACCCCAAACCCATCCCTGGGGAGCACCCACCAGCTGGGAGAGGGATGCACGGGAAACCCTGTGCTGTGCCTCAATTTCCAGTGCTGAAAGGGGGCTACAGGAGAGATGGGGGGGCTCTGGATCAGGGGGTGTAAAAACAGGACAAGGGGGAACAGTTTGAAACTGAAAGAGGGGAGATTGAGACTGGATAGTTGGAGGAAGTTTTTGCCTGTGCGGGGGGTGAGGCAGTGGCCCAGGTTGCCCAGAGAAGCTGTGGATGCCCCATCCCTGGAGGGGTTCAAGGCCAGGCTGGATGAGGCTTTGGGCAACCTGGGCTAGTGGGAGGTGTCCCTGCCCATGGCAGGGGGTGGCACTGGATGGGCTTTAAGGTCCCTTCCAACCCAAACCATTCTGTGATTCTACGATTTCCCCACACCAGCACCCTCCATCCCCTCCCTCCCACAGAGGCTGGTGGCACTGAGCCAGGACTGGTGCCAGGAAGGGTCCAGGCCCCACAGGCACCTACCGCTATGGCCGAGTTCCTGCGCGAGGCGGTGGGGGTGGAGGGCAGGGAGTTGAGCGAGGAGCTGGCGTTGAACTCCTCCGAGCTGAGGTTGTCAGAGGCATCGCTGAGGCCGCTGCTGATGGAGCTGCTCTCATCCCAGCTGCGAGGACAGAGCCCACGTCAGTCCCCCCAGCCCAGCTCTGCCCAGCAGGTCCCACCACCAGTGGGGTTTCCTGCTCTGGGGGCTGACAAACCTCAGCTCCCAGCAGTGCCTGCTGCAGGGCCACAGCAGGGAGGTGACAGTGGCCATGGCTGACCCCAGCCCAGGCACAGGCTCAGCACCCTGCCAGCACCTGAGCCCCAGTGACCCCGCATCTCCCCATTGAGGCCC
>NW_010143974.1:0-349 GCF_000699245.1 Pterocles gutturalis
GGGGCACACAGCCCACAGGCACCGTGCTGTGGCCACGGGGGCCAGAGCAAGCCCACGGCTCTCCCTTGGGACCCGCGGAGCAATCTGCAGAACAGCAGCTAATGACGAGCGCCCACAGCAGCCCAGCGTGCCGGGGGGTCATCTTCTCCTTATGCTGATGAGAAGCTTCACGGGGAAAACATCTCCGAGCAGCCCAAGAGTTTCTCCTTTTTCTGTTGCGTAGGAAAGCGGCGTGCTAGGGAAGAATCCTCTTTCTCAGCTGCCAGAAGACCCAAAGCTCCAGATCCATCCACAGGGTCACAAAGCGCTTTAACACCGAAGGTGAAGACTGGTGGGAGTCCATCGGCGG
>NW_010143974.1:380-805 GCF_000699245.1 Pterocles gutturalis
GCCTTTCCCATCCTGTTTTCCCCTGCTCTTCTCACTCCCAGCAGCTCTGATTTGTGTTTCAGGCCATCAGCCACAGCATCCCCAGCGCACACAATGCCGCAGCGATGTCCCTCGGCCATCCGAGCACCGCGGGACTCAGTAACACAGCGTCCCATCCTTCCGCCTGTCCCCAGCCCCTCCTCAAGCACAGCAAGGTCAGCGCGTGACAAACAGCTGCAAAAACCCAAACCCACGTGAACGTGGAGCCGCGGCCGAATGGGTGCCCCCACCACCCCCCCGCACCCACAAACTCACTCCTTGTCGAACAGAGCGACCTGCGGAAGGGGGATGGAGCTGCCCAGGACCCCCAGCACCCACCAACATCTCCTAATGTCCCCGTTGCCTGTCCCAGGCCACCCGCACGCTGGCACACGAGGATCCACGCA
>NW_010143975.1:0-8993 GCF_000699245.1 Pterocles gutturalis
GGGAGAAGGCAGAGAAATGGGGAACAAAGTCCCTTTGTTTATAAGGGAAGGAAGGGAGGAGTGGGGGACAGGTGCCTTTGTAAAATGTAGGTCTCTCTTGATCTTATCTTGAGCTGGTTTTGGTTGTTAACAAATTAAATTGTCTTTTTGTGTTTTCCCAAGTCAAGTCTGTTTCTTGCCCATGACCCCAACTGGTGAGTGACCCCTCCCTGTCCTTGCCTCAGCCCACGAGGGTTTTACCTTTTGGTCCTCACAATTCTCCTCCCCATCCCAGCTGTACCTGATGCTGCCAGGTTGCCTTAGAACGACTGCAGCTGTAACCAGAGAATGTCCATCAGAGGTGGTATTTCGTCTTTGCTCATGGTTTTATTTCCACAGTTGCTACTTAGAGTGGAATCTTATACTTAGCCATTCAGATACAGTCTCTCTTGGCAGAGCATGTTCTCAAATACTCATAGTAGAAAACGCTGTCACAATGGTTGTGATAATAAGAGACTGTTAACTTGACTATGCAAAAGTATTAAATCTTACTAATCACTAATACAGTGATTATCCATGTTTCAGGAAAATACAATTTTAGACTTTCATATGCGTAATTTAAAAAAAAATGCTAAGGAATGGAAATATTTCCTATTTTAATTCTGGATTTTAACTGACAAAAAATAGAACTGGTGACAACAGGAACTATTTTTCCATATCACTAGCAGAAGAGTAGGCATTATATATGGGATAGAAATGGAAATTGTATGTTTTTAGGAAAACTTACTTTGGAAACCATTAACTGCAATTATTTCCTTCTGAGTCATGAAAAATATGTGTGATCTGCATTTTAACTACCTTATTCATAACTTCTTAAATAGTTTATTGGTTAATATAGTAGAAGAAAGAAGACGTTCTAGTTCCTTTTTTTCCTTTCAAACCACATGTCTATAGCACACATTTAATTTTGAAACTACATAGTAAAAAAAGCTTTTTGTGTGTGTATAGACATGACTGAAAAATGGTGAGAAATAAGAAAAACACATGCGAAAAAAGCCATGTCTTCTGCTTTATCTTTGCTTCAGTGACTTAGATGACATTGGTAAGGAACAACAGTAGCTACTAAACTGGCTTGCACATGGATGAACAGGAACACAAGTCACTTTCGGTAGTATCAAACAGTGGGTCTGACATTTACAATCATTCTGTTTGTGGACCCAAGACTCAGGGAAGTCCCTTTAGTGAAAGTCATTTACAGATTTTTTTTCTCCTCACGTGAGTTAAAGAATTCCACATATCCTACACTCACAGCTGTCATTAAGCTAACGTATCTCAAAAATTGATGCTCATATTAGAGAAAAAGATAGGTCATATTCCTCTTAGATACACTCTGAAGGCTACTTTTTGCTTCACTGTTAAAAATTCATTAATTAGCTTTTTCTTAGCAACGTGTTCTCTCCCACCTTTTGTTGTGTACACTGGCTGTTTCAATTGTATCTAATCTTAATTTTCAAGCATTGTTCAAGCCATGAGGGAGAAACTGTACTTACAATAGTGCAAAGCGTTGTTTACTTCCAGCAATCTGGAGAGGTTTGTTGGTTCATTTCTTTTCCCCCCAGTAACCTCATGATATCCATGCTGCCTCATAGTTCTCAAAAGAAGAACATTTAAAACTACCTATTTTTCAACTTTAACTAAAGTCTGTTCACCTCATTGTTTCTTTTCATATCCTTCTCCTTGGAATAACTCTTAAACTGGCTTTAAACTCTTTTCAGTAATTGTTGTTTGTATTTAGGATACAGAAGGCTGTTCAAGTAATCTAATCCTGACTCACACTGGGAAAAACATATAAATTGAATTACACAATGTACATTTAATGGATGAAAATCCATAAGATATTTTATTAATATATCTCTCTTGATATTCCATTCTTCATTCTATTTTGTCAAACGAACTTGGCTCACTGCATCCTGTTGCTTTTGATTATAGTGCACTATTACACTTGCCATGCTTTTTCTTGAGGTTTGCCTCGAGGACTCTCCCAAAATGAGACTCACGGCTCAGATGGAGAGCCTGCCTGCCAATGCAGCCCAAGGGCACGCCCTGGTTCAGGACTCTCTGCTGCCTTGTGCCTGGGCTTTCCTGCCAGCATGGCCACAGCCATGCATGCCTGGCCAGGTAGGCTGCCACACGTCTGGCTGTGGCAATCATAGAATCACAGAATGGTTTGGGTTGGAAAGGACCTTAAAGATCACCTAGTTCCAACCCCCCTGCCATGGGCAGGGACACCTCCCACTAGCCCAGGTTGCCCAAAGCCTCGTCCAGCCTGGCCTTGAACCCCTCCAGGGATGGGGCATCCACAGCTTCTCTGGGCAACCTGGGACACTGCCTCACCACCCACACAGGAAAACATTTCTTCCTTATATCTAGTCTAAATCTGCCCTCTTTCAGTTTATACCTGTTACCCCTCGTCCTCTCACTACACTCCCTGACAAAGAGTCCCCCTCCCCATCTCTCCTGTAGCCCCCTTTCAGCACTGGAAGCTGCTCTAAGGTCTCTCCAGAGTCTTCTCTTCTCCAAGCTCAACAACCCCAACTCTCTCAGCCTCTCCTTGTATGGCTGGGAGGTGAAGTGATGAGCAGTGTGTCTGTGAATCACAGCGTGTCCGTGAATCACAGCTGCTCCACAACTGCTCTGAAGTGGCAGTTCTCCTGTCTCAAGGAGCAGTGGTTGTAGTCCAGCTGGGGCCAGGTTCACTTGTCAAGAACTCTGTAAACTTAACATTTTGCTGTAGGCAGCACAGAAGGATAAGAAAAGAGGAGACTGAAATAGGGGGAAGGATGCAAAAGGAGGAATGGGAGCTCACTCTGCACCTCGATGCTTCCAATGTCTTGCTCCAGATCACTGCAGTGGAACCACTTGGTCCTCCTGAAGAGGGAAGATCCTCCTGAGACCACTCGGACAAGGTTTACTGGAGAGACCCCATCCTATTTTGTTTGCATGGCATTCTGTTTTCCTGGTGGCTTACAAACACCCAAAGGCCTTATGTTCAGCCTCAGGGGATGGGCTGTTTCCTTTGCTCTCCCTTGGCACACAGGGTTGGATGATCTCCATGGTGTGTTAAGGGGGCAGAGAGTCATCCAGAGCCAGTAGCTACTCTCATAGCAAGGCTACAGGGGCATATAAATGAACCCAACTGTGTATGGGATCAGCGTCTTCATTCGTGAAATAAGGCAGAGCTTAACAGGTGCAATTTAAAGATCAAGTAGGTAATCTACTCAGTAAGTTTTGGAAAAGCCTCTGGGTTTAGTTGTATAGTTACATGTTTTTGGTATCCATTTCCTTCTCACACGTTTCGTGACATTAGATGTCATTCATAGAGGTAAGGTTAATAGTGAGCAAAAGTGCTGGTTGTGTTTATCTCCTCCTCGGTAAATGTACTGTGATTTCTAATTTAATAGACCAATAAATTATATGCCTTTATTAATTCTGTAAATTTTCTGATGTGTAAACTTTTGATCTCATTAGGTTTAACTATGCCCAATGTAAAGTGAATCAGCATCCACAACAGCATCATTGCGCACTAGGCTGGCGCAGTGGCTAGTATTTATTCCACAATTTGTGCCTCATTTGAATTTCAAGATATAGTTATCCACCAGTTCTTTCTCTTTCTTGAGGAATGATAGTGGAAAATACTGGAAGAAAACTTTATTTCATGAACTTTTATTTCAGTTTTCTCTATTTTGTCTGCTAAAGAAAAGGAAAACCGCTTCAGGTAAACATTTTATTACTTGAGGAATCCCTTCAATTGCCTTAAAATCAGTCTTTGAGAGATAACTATATACCTCAGTCCCTTTTGTTTCTGTTCATATATATGCTGTCTGTATTCCTTCCACTTAGCTTCATAACTTTTATTTCATGTCATTTATCTTATAGGCAGAAATTGAGCCACATTCCTGTATTATTTTGAATAGTCCTTGGATCGATTTTGAAAGGATTGAAATATCCTATAAAGCAGCATCCACATAAAAAGGAAATTTTATGAATGATATTTCCTCTTTTTATTGTGCTTGTTTTTTGTCCCTCTCTCTTAGGCTGTCTGTCAGTGATTCTGCTGACATGGTAAAAGGTGCTGACAGATACCCCATTGTGGGTGGGGCTCAGCAGAAATAACTGGGCTGTATGTTAAATGTCCCTGCTCCTTCTTTCATCTTCCTTCCCTCCAAACAAAAAATTGGACCAAACCATGGGGGATGCTGGGAGTCATGTTTCCAAAAGTCAGTGGAAATAACAGAGGGAATGATTTTCCACATGGGTGAGGCATAAGGGGTATCAGAAAGGAGGTGACCTTCTCTACAATCTCCACATTACAGAAAGAAAGTCAGAGACATGGAAGAAATCTTAATCTCAGAAGATCCCTTGGGAAGGATATTTCTGCACAAGGGGGTGGTGAAGCATGTCAATCCCCCCCCTTTTTTTTTTTTTTTTTTTGCCACAGGTTTTTTTTTTCCTCTTTTTGTAGTGAAGCTAGATTTGCAACTAGCTAAAAATCTGCCTCTTTTTAAGGACTCCAAAAATCAAATATGGAGGGTCTGCCATTTTCAGCAAATGTTCAAAACATGAAGAAACTCTATGATAATTGGTAGACAAACACATTTCAGAGTCTAATGTATATCTCTACTGTTATATTTCTCTCCCCTCCCTCCCAAATTGCACAGAATGTTGCAGAAACCACTGCAAAACCTTTCTGGTTGAAAAATGAATCTGAGAGCCATGAATAAAGCCACAGAGTTTGGGTCAAGTAGGTGTCAGGACAGCTGTTTTCTTACATGTTTTATACTTTGTAGTGTTCTTTCATGTAAGGGTGCAAAGGATCTCAAATCCAGCTCTAACATCAGAGCTCACACGAGAGAACAGAACTTTTGGTAGCTGCAGTTATGGGCACAAAGCTGATAATTGGGATGATTGAAATTCAGTCCTAATCCTTACTGGGAAATAGTTACATTTGATATAGTCCAGTGAAAGTCACTATGGCATAAGGACAGATGGGTGCAAAGACAGAGTTGGTGGGTGGGTAGAGCAGATGGAGGGCTGCAGTGAACAGCATCACTGGGCAATGGCACTGATTGGTAGGGTTAGTGTGGAAACAAAGCATAAAAAACAAACATGAGAGGTTTTGTGGTTTTGTCATCCAGTTTTCAGCTGATATATTGTATTCTGTACTCCTGCCCATCTCACTGTCCAGCCAATGACATCAGATGGTCCAAAATAAGTGTATAAAAAATAAATGTTGGATAGTCTCTTCTATTCACATGTAGCCCACTGACAAGACTGGGACTGATTTACCATTTCCACAGAGTTTTCTCTGAAACATTAAGCTCCCAGGCTCCATATGAGAATAAAACCTATGAGGAGCAGCTGAGGGAACTGAAGTTGTTTAGTCTGCAGAAAAGGAGTCTGAGGGGAGACCTTATCACTCTCGATAGTTATCTGAATGGAGACTGTAGCAAGCTGGGCGTTGGTCTCTACTTCTAAGTAACAAGTGATAGGAGGAGAGGAAATGGCCTTATGTTGTGCCGGGGGAGGTTTAGATTGGATATTAGGAAGGAAAAATTTCTTCTCCAAAAGGGTTTTCAAGCATTGGAACAGGCTGCCCAGGGAAGTGGTTGAGTCACCATCCCTGGTGGTATTTAAAATACATGTAGACATGGTGCTTAGGTGGAGCTGGCACTGTTAGGTTTACAGCTGGACTTGATGATCTTAAAGGTCTTTTATGACATAAATGATTCTGTGATTCTACGAATGTGCCACCCCAGCAGACTGCCAGGTAGGCTTGGGAAATGAGAGTGAGGCCATGGTGCAGGCTGGAGGGTGACCGTTGTGTTGCCTTGGAAGCTGCACTGCAGCCAAAAGGCAGATGGGCAGTGAAATCCCTCTGCCTGTTCCTCTGTGATCTGGCTCTGCAAGAACAAAACTGGCTGAGGAGGATGTCAGCCTTTGTGCTGGCACCACCTTTATACTGTGATGTGTGCCAAGGTGCAGCCAAATGTGCAAAAACATTGCTAATCAACAGAGAAGACCCATCTGGTAAGGGAAGCCATGACCTCCTTCTGTGAAGGTGTCTGTTCTCTTTCTGGTAGGGAGAGCAGCTTATTCTATATTTAATTGCAATATTTAAGGAAGGTGTAGCAGTCGTGAAGGAAGGCAGGAAGGCAGGAAGGCAGGAAGGCAGGAAGGAAGGTAGGAAGGAAGGAAGAAAGGAAAGAAGAAAGGAAAGATGAATATTTGGGATGGAAAATCTTTAGTTCTGTTAGACTGGTTAAGAGAGCAAGTAGGTTTCATGCTTTCTAACCTACTATTGAAGACTTGTCTTCATAAATGAGTCCCCTCTGTATTACCCAGTGCAGTTACTGCCTGAATGTATACACATAATAAAAACAGGCTATGCTTCAGATAACGTAATCTCTACTCGGCGTGAGGAGCAATCCTAAGGTGGTAGTCAGGTCTGGTTTGTGGATGGTGCCCCTGAAAATGGGCAACTGGTTGTGACAGTGGTTAATGACCTGGGAAGGCAGAACATTAGGCATACTTCTTTGTTTGCCTCCAGGTGATGAGGCATCCAAAGCTAGGACTTATGCCAACATGAAACCCTGTTGGCTTTCTATGTAGCTTGCCTTTGCCTGAAAGGGCAGTTTGAGAGATGAATCTGGATGGTCTGAATTGACCTATAGAGGCTATTTAGACATAAAGTTTCTGGATGCTATGGTATAATTTGATTTTCCACCTTGTGCTATAGTCTGCAGTCCCTAAATGTGCTGAGGAACAGCTTGAGTGTTATGAGCAAGGAAGCTGAGGCAATAAATGGAGAGAAGAGGTGTACCTGAGCCTAACGCTTGCTATGACCAGTTCATGGCTGTGATTGGAAGCGCCTATAAATTCTAGGAAACAAATTGTTCTTCAACAGGTAGGAGAGAAAGAAAAATCCCCTTCTATAGAGTTGAGGAGGAGATGAGAATAATTTTTAATTATAGGTGTATTTTTTCATCTGCTTGCTGATACAGCTTAATTTAACAAGGCTTCTTAGGAAAAGCGAGTGAAAAATGTAACTATAGTAAGGGATTAAATACACCTCCGGGTTAAGCAACATCAGGAAAACAAAGGAAAAGTAGTTGCTAATTATGAATTGGCAGGCAAAGCTCAAATAAACCATCAATGTAAATGGCAACCCTTGAACAAACTAATGAAGTATGTCACATCTCTCTGGAAACACAGTGTTGCTGCAAAGACACTATTCCTGGTACTCATGGTGCTCCCATAAGTGTGCTTTCATGCCTCTCTGGGAGCGCCTGGCTGGGGAGTTTCACTACAGAGGGCATACAAACCCATTGATGCTGATGCAGTTAGAAACATTATAAGAGATATAACGCCACTTTGTCCCATACCCGCCATAGTATTAGCAAAAGACCCAGGAGTTACGGCTTGGTGACTTAGTCAACAGTGGCGTAAACGCCAAAGTTGCACTTTTGTGGAGCTGCAGGTAGGGGCCTGTCTCTTGAAGCCAATGCATGTGAAAGGGGAAATTGTGGGTGCAGCTTGCCCTGAGCTGTTCCTTTAGAATAAGGGGACTACAGTAAAACCAGGGTAGATTTTTTTGTGTGATTTTTACACAGCCAGGCTTTGTAGCCTTTAAAACCAGTTTGAGCATTACTGCTCAGACAAATATCAGATGTTTGGTCTTTTATTCAGTATCCATTTAGCTGGACATCTGGAGAATCAAGTGAGTTGTTTAGGTCAGCTAGAACTTTGTATGGAGATGTACATGCAGGGCCACTAATACCCTTTCAGTAGCTGCACATCAGTATGCCCTGCTGCGTTAATGTTTTCGATTCATTCAAAGGCTCTCAAGGGCACATGCTGAAACATAAGAGCTCAACAGGCAGTGAAGTAGTGAATCTGAAAAGATGAAATACAGTGAACATTAGACAGTAAATGTGTCTCATTTCTAGTTTCCTGGATAATCCCATCTTGAAACAGAGCTGCTGAAATATCTTAAACCTTTCTGTAGACTGAAAGCAGAACTTGTGAAGCACAGACAATCATATTTAAAGAGGTTTTCTGAGATCGGTCATTTTTTTTACCAAAGCAGTGAAGGTATTTTAACAGACTGAACCCCATATGCCACCTTAAAAGGAAGAAAGCCATACAGAAAAACCCCCAGCAAACAATGGATTTCTGCATAGCAAGGTGTCTGTAAAATGATAAATTCACCCTGGGTTTATTACTCTTTGCGAGTCTTGCAAAATGAGCTACCAAACATGGGACTATTTATATTACTTTATATTACCCTTGCAAAAAAACAAGGGCATGTGAGCAATGCATTGAGACTGTGCATAGAAAGAGCACAATTCATTCTTCCAATACATTCATTTCAGATGGCCATGCATTTTTATTGCCAAGTTCATGCATTAGCTTTCCATAATGCAAATGGAACTGAATGTGTCAAGGAACACAGCAGTATTTTAACATACAGTTAGAAGAACTGTATTAATAATAGGCTCATATCCCAAGGCAGATTTACTCTGTTTAATTTTGTCTGTTGCAAAGGAGAGGTTAAATCTAGATATATTATTAAGCAGATAAAACAACTTTTTATACAGTGCTTAGAAGGGCGACATTGGTTCCTGGGAGATTTGTTATACTGCATAGATAAACCACGTTTATTGAACAGCTCCTGGAGCAGCCATATTAGCTGGAGGTGGATTGTATCTATTTATTTATTTATTTATTTATTTATTTATTTTTGATAGTAGGTCTGAATAGGAAGACAGTTTTCAATTACTCCAAAATCAATCACTTATTTTTTTCTTTTCTTTTCTTCCCCCAAATAGTTGTTTGTTTGTTTGTTTGTTTGCTTTTTCACTTTTCAAGAGAGTGAGGAAAGGGGAGAAGGAGGCAGGAGAAAAGATGAGAAGGGAGAGAGCAAACTCAACAACAGTCCTGTGGTTACAGGCATT
>NW_010143975.1:9046-17499 GCF_000699245.1 Pterocles gutturalis
TGTCCCCTCCACCCCAGCTGCCCCTGGAGTCGTGGCCAGTCACACGCATTTTACACAGGAGAAGGAGACAGCTGAATGCCTGGCCTGGAGGTAGCATCACTTACAAAGGTCTTACACCTGATTGGAAGCAGTGAAGTTGAATCAAAATTAGGTCTTTTCTGCACCACCACATTGAATTCATATGTCCAGATAGCTAAATCAAACTTTGTGGCAGAAAGCAGGCAGCTGCCACCAGGCCAAAGTCCTGGAAGCTGCAAGCAGAGGTAGGATGTTCTTCACCGTATGTGCTGTGATCATCTGGGTAATGAGCTCTGTAATGTGTAGGGCTGGTGTATGGTCTTCTCAAGTGCGCAGCAAGGTAGTAGACAGTCGGAACAATTTTGAGGAAGAGAGGTATTCAACTTTTCAAAATATTTGTTCCCCACATAACAGCAGTTAGTTTGTTGAGCTTGATCTCTCCCTTGGCAAAGTTCACTTTTACCTGTGTTTTGGAGCTGAGCTGCTCTATAAGCTCTCAGAGGTCAAATTTGCTGCCTACAAGCAGGACTACTTTGTCTGAGTACACAAAGTATTTCCCACCTTCACATTGACATTCAGGCACAGAGGATCTTAAAGAGACAGCTTTAGTCTAGCCTGTCTTCTTCTCATCTCTTTCAAGCTTATTAATCATTCCTCAGCAGAGAGAGGGGAGCTGTTCAATCCTTCTGTGTGTTTCCACAAAGCTGAAAGATGAGCGCTACCGATGGTTTCAGAAAATTCACATCAGATTGTCGTTATGTTTTATTTGTCAGAGTGGCTTAGCCTGTGACATCCACAGGGCTCAGAATATATTGCAGTCTCCCCTAGGAGTGCAAGAGAGGCATTTGCCAATATTGCCTCCCCTGCCTGCACAGCTTACTTCTCTTTGATGCTGAGGGAGATGAAGACAAAGGGGTGAACTGATGCCCTACAAGTTTACAAGGCCTGGGGTCAATGATAAAACAGTGTCAGAAGGCACCAAGTTGTTAATAACCAAACACTGTCAGCCTTGGCTTTCAGCGCACGCTGAACTGTGTACCTCAGCCTGTGAGAAAGAGTAAGGCTGAACCAGACAAACTTACATGGAAGCTACTACACTGTTTCATAAAACATACACTTGGGTATAGGCATAGAGGTAGCAAAACCACCCACCACAAAAACCAGGCAATTTTGAAACGTATTCCGCCTTTCATGACTCCTTAGAAGAGTAGATTTTCTTTTTTAACAACTAAAATACATGGTTTTGATGGTAATACCATGTTAATACTTATGCTACTGAAGGTAAGGGCCTGAAAATGAGAGCTGCAGTAGGAGTTGTCAGGGATGCGTTCCCTGAAAACTAAAGTAACTTGTCCAGCCTTGTGGCTGATAACAGGAAGTGTTGATCTGGAGACTTTGCGTGCATCTGTATTTACCTGGTTAGTTAGACCTTCAAAAGGCTTTTTACTGGGACAGTGCCCTGCACTTCTTCTTATGTATGTTGAGTGCTAAGAAACAAAGTCTTCCAAAATGCCTTGCTGCTTTAGAAATGCATATCATTTGGCCTTCTTGCAAGAGGCATAGTTCCTTCTTGTCATAGTGTATTGCAAAGTTATGACTTCATTATATTTTGTATCTCTCTTTCCATAAGCCAATTTAATCAGACACAAAACACAGAAGTCCTTTTGCTTCTGCCTCATTTTATTACGCTGCTGTTAGCAGGTAGTTTACAGTAGTGTCACTGTTCCTTATGTCTGCTCCGTGTAGCCTACATTATTCATGTGCTGTGTCTTATTCATTAATGTAAGGCCCTTTGAAGTTTAGAGTGGCTTAGCTTCTCTGTGGAGTCCTAATAATCCAAAAAGGAAAAAAAAATTGTACAGAGCCTTTATGTACCCCTCTGCTCCTGAAAAATGAGGAGGAGTATAGCATACACAGAAGGCCCACCAAACTCAGGTTGCTATAAAACTGAAAATTTCATTTCTACAATCCTCAGGGACAAAATGCAAGGAGCAAATCCCATGATGGTATCCATTTAATGGTGTGTACTTCAGAAGCTGTAAGACCAGGGTAAGAGAGAGAGAGAGGCAGTCAGTGTGTGCAGGAGGTGAACCTAGAGAAATGGCAAGGACTCTGTAGAATTAAATTAAATGACAGAAAAGTCCAGTATTAACTACTCTGCAGCAGAGCTATTCAGAAGTTGTATTTCAAAGTCCCAAACTCAGAAATGAACAGCTTATAGGGAAAAATAAGACCGGGTAGCAACTTATTGCACATATGTCAACCCTGCAAAGACAAACTTTATGCAATATTTGTTTATTTTTGCATCAATATTTTACAGGGACAGGCAGGTGTTTACATGGAGATGGGCCCATAAAATGGATCTTACAAACTTTTTAGGTGAGCAGTTTTCCATCATGTGGGAAGTCTGACACTTCAGGCTTACAGATATAAGCAAAACCTGTTTCTGCTGCCCCGACACTGAGAGGCTGGGGATGGATAAGAACTGGGGATGGAGACCCTTATGGGGAATGGGGGGGGGGTGGTCCTTCTTCCCAGTCCAGACCCCATACCATGTCCCCACCCCCCAGGAGAAGCACCAGACATTTTGGCTTTCCTATGACTATGACAAGCTAAAGAAACAGGCCAGGTCCTCCCATTTTGCTACCCTTGCAGGGGAGCACTGCAGAGACCTGTCTTCTTTGCTACATCCTCAGATTTAATCATGCAGTTACTAAGATAGAAGAAGATAATTTACAGGTAGGCAAAAAGAAACAGCAAAAAATATGGAAGTAAGGCTGCTTTTCCTCCCTAAATTTGAAGAACTAGCTTGGCCAGGAGGACGAGTCATTTTTAGCATTGAAGGAATGAAACTGTAAGGCTGAAAGGATTTAGAAATGGAGGTTGGGGAGGGGAAGGAAATAAATACCTTACTCCAGAGTTGTTAAACTATTAGCAAGAAAGATATTTTTTTGGGTTATTCTATTCAGAGAGTGTCTCTCTGCCAAATCCAGCACAAAAAATTCTAGTAATTAATCCACAGAGACACTTATGCATCTAATCAGATTTGAGATACGTGTGTTCTTGGCACAGGTAATGTTTCCTCATTTTATTAGGCTGGGGAGTATTTACAAGATCTCATGTAAAGCCTTGGTTTTGGTTGGTTTAAACTGGCATTTAGCTGAAGCTAGCACCTGCACTGAACATGTGAACTTTTGCTTGTCAGTAAACTACCTCAGACTTTTTTTTTATAAAAGAACCGGAGAGGAAGATACAAGAAAGCACTGAGAGATGCCGAAACCTTTGATCCTACTGGCAAGAGCAAATGGCATTACAGACTGTATTTTACCCTCTTTCTGGAGAAGCTGCATCCAAAAACGACTGCCAAGCCCCAGGTCTAACCACGTAGTTCCCATGCCATCTCACTGCCCGATGGAAAGCAAAGCTGATCTGAACTCTGATTCCAGGGATCATCATTACCCTGCATTCAGAGGTGTGCCAGCAGCTATGGCTGTATTAACGGGAGTGGGAAACTCTCCCCCTGGACATGGGGGAGTCTGCGGCAGACCCAGGAATGTAATCTGTTCTCTCCAGCAGTATCTTTAAAAGTAGTTCATCTGTTTTCATCATGTTGAGGAAAGATGTAAGGACAACAGCTGGGATTCATCGCGTGTCACTTAAAAAGTTTACATTCCTTAAGTTAGGGATCCAGCTGTTATAGGTATTTTGTATAGTCAAGAAAAAAGGAAAATTCTGTCCATCCAGCACCACTGGAGACAGATACATTATTTATTTTTGTTGACTAAAGGGAAGCTTAAAGCATTTATGCTTCCAACCTAAGGACCTTTGTCAGGTGCCTGAGGTTATGGTGGGTAACCATGTGCCTACCAGGGCTGTGAAAGGTGCTATGGTTAATCCTTCCTAAACCTCAAGGTAAGTTTTAGGTTACTGGCTCTGCTCTGTAGTGACTGTATGCATAAGTACTGGAAGATCGATATTCTTGAAGCAAAGGTTTCAGTGTTCAGTAGCTGGTAGAGGTTAGCAGAAGGCTACCATTGGCGACTGGCAGGACTTTGAATGAGGACCACTACATCCAATGACCTCTTTGTTTTAATTGTGCCAAGAATCTACATAGTGATCCTGATAGCCACTGGAGATTTGTTTAGGGAGTAAACGAGACTCCTGAGCAGTGATTTTGTCCAGTGATCTCAAGTAAATATTGAAACTAAGTTTTTTTTTTTTTTAAGGAAATATTTCAGCATAATGCTTTAAATAATATCTTCACATGGTTCACTACCAATAACTTATTCTGGCAAAGTGGAATTGTGACATTAAAAGCACAGTGGACTCAGACAAATAACTTCCATTTATAAGAGTCTGAAAATTCTTTGTACTTTGTAAGTCACTAAAAATAATCTGGGAAAAAAAACCCTAATATCTCCCTATAAACTTAACACTTACAGTTGAAAATAGACTATTGTTGCAAGGCATAGTTGATACTGTAATTAATTCACTGTCAGAAATTACAGAAAATACAAAAGTATTATTTCCCTCAAGAGCTAGAAGTTGGTGAATAGTGAAAAAAAAAAAGAAAAAAAGAAAAAAAGAAAATTATATTCCTGTGAATAAATTCCACTTAAGTCATATTCATTTCAGTGGAACTGAGGATCCTTTCATCAGCTGTCCAGGATCATTGAATAAACAAGAAAAAAGTTTCTTAAAGCAAAAATATCACTAATATTATCATCACAAGTATTAGTCCAGCATTCACACCCAAAATGTCTGACATTTGGAACAAAACAATTAATTATTTTCACATGCAAAAGACCTGTCTCTAGCAATTGGTGGAAGCAATAAAAGGATTTATCATAAAACATTTCTCATAAAATTTGGGTTATCTAGTCTGAGAATCAAAAGCTACCATGTCACCTTGATGCCTTACTGCATGGTGTGAATTACGTGCTAAAAATCATCAGTGTGTCCCGAAAAAAACAATTTACTCTCAACAAGTCATAAAAGAATGTGTATTGCTGATTGATTGTCAGTTCTTGTCTTCACAGGAAAACATTCATCAAGCAAGAGGGCCAGATGAAGGGTTCAGTTAGACACTGTGAAAATCGTTGCTCTCATGAATTAGAGAAAGTGAACCTCTGGACTTCCATGACAGGTTTTTAAAATGGAGGTGACACAGTCTTATAATATAAAGCTTCCTGTATTTACAAAAAAGTGCTTTTCTTTCTTCGCTGCAGACAGATTTTCAAGCAGAAGCTGCAGTATTACCAAGTGATTTACATATAAATTAATCCATATTAGAGCACATGAATCATTCACTCCTTCAGGGGAATGATCACCATCCAGTTGGCCTGATCACATTAAGCCAAGTGAATATACACTGTTAATGACGGTACACACTGCCTACCTATCCATCTTAATCACCGGGTTTCAATCATTAGCTAGGCACTGCTGTTAAAGGGGCTTGTGTTGCCGTTCTGCTGGAGATGGGCCCGAATAACAAATTCCAGCACTTCAGTTCAAGTTTCCAGTTATTTGGCAAGATCAAGAGTGATGCCTAAAAGTGTGACGTTGCTTCAGACTGTGCAAACCCAGCCTGATGCCCAGGAAGGCCGAGGGAAGTCTGGACCTTGCTGGCCTCCGTTACAGACTTTACGCCCAGGTAGCAATGCTGAATGCCCTTCTCGCGCAACGTGAGCCGATCCGTGCTGCTGCCAGCCTCTTCTTTAGCAACAACTGCCTCTAATTTCTGATGAAGAAACTGCTCAATTACCGCTTCAGCACCAGGAGTTTAATTTTCCTGGCATATCATTCTTTCTCCGAAACGGACCTGCTTAGGTTAAGGAGTGACGGTGTTGGAGCCTGACGATTCCCCAACTCATCCAGCTCCCTCTGGGAGTTACATAGTTTCTATCACAGCAGACGGTCTTTCAGAATTAAAAAAACAATCCAATCAACCAAACCAGCCCTGATCAATCTTGACTAATTTGCTGCAGCAGACACCGTGTGAAAAATCCACAGAAGGAAGGATCTTTTCTTTCCTTTTTTCTCTATCTCTGGAGTTAAGTTGAAATGTAATACAGTCATTAAAAGGTTATCTGGTGTAACAACCAAGCCAGTAAAAGCCAGAAGGAGAAGCCTCTTTTCTTCTGTGAATTGTTTTATGAAGTATCTCATGACTGACAATAAGTGAACTAAATCCTTCAACAAGGAGAGATTTAGAAGGACTTGTCTACAGAGACAAAGTGTTTCAACAGACTTCAGGCAGCCCTGGGACCAGGGATTAGCACGACTGCACATAAATACAGTTTACAACTACAGAATGCCACAACTGGGAGCCTTCAGTAGGCTGTGTTTAAACATGCCTATGGAAACAGGCTTCACACACTGAGCATTAAATGTACAGGATTTCCATAGGTTTACAGACCTTTGTATTAGACTTTGAAAAGGTGCTTTCCTTCATTAACACACACTGTGTTATTTATGCCCCTAGAATTTTGCTGTCAGACATTTTTTGTTCGTGGCTATTTCAAAGCCTCCCACTTGGAAAATCCCAGCATGTGATACTCCTGTTTGGATCAAAGCTGAGGGTTATTCTCCATATAGCACTGTCTTCTTAAAGGGCTGCATTTTTTTTTCTTTTAATGGGTGATGAGCTCTAGAAGATGGATCAGATAGAATTAAAATATCACAAGCTGTTAAATACTAAACACTTGAGGAATGCTTAATTAAGCAGAAGTATGCAGCAGGCGGTCAGGTTCTGAGCGGCTATTGCGTTTCTGGGATGGTACCATGCTGGAAAAGCCTGTCTGATTACCTTTATTAACCACCTCAGAGGGGTAGTAATTAACTGCTGCAGAAAATAACTGTCTAAAAAACACATTGTTATCCGTGAAACGAACACAAATTGTCACAACACTGCGCTTAATGGGCATTACCGCCACACACAAAGCAGTGCTGGAAAATCGTTTGGCAGACCATTTGTGTTCAGGTAATGTTAAAGAAGCTACATAATACTGATTTTAAGCAGGATTCAGCCAAGTAAGTGGAGTAGAGATTGCTGCTCTCTGTGTGGTGCTGGTAATCTGTGACTACCATCCTTAGAGAACTGAAACTGGTGAATCTTAAGTCTGGCTATATCCATGCTGCAAAAACTTATTCTTATTGCATGGCAGTACTTTGATGTTAACTGCCAACGCTGCAGCCACTGGGGGTTTGATGTGGCTATGCATATCATCGCAACAAGAAAATCGGTCAAGAATCATCATGTCCGGGCAGCACAGTGATTGGGTCTGGTGTACTGCTGACTTTCAGTACTTTACTGAACGTCCTTTCTGAGCAAGGGAAACTATCAGACCCCAAGAATTAATGGTCACTTTAGTCATCTCATTCTGCATCTCTTGGGGCTCCTAACCCCATGTGCTCAATGAGGGACAGGTTACTTTTCACATAACTAACTCCTTGGTAGAAGCAAGGAAAGATGCACCCCAGTGTATCACAGCTGCTGATCAAACACGTCTCTACATCCAAATCTTAAATTGCCTCTTCTTTCAGCTGGATGTAGGATCCTTTTCACTTTTCTCCCTAAGCTGCTGGGCATCATAGGTCACTGTAAAGCAGTTACTACCTGTACCTCACAGACGATTGCTGGGCAAAGTAATCTCTCCATTTACTTAGTTCGGTCTTTCCAGAATAGGTTAGTATGCCAATGAACGAACTATTCCAGCCCCCTGAGCAGCTTCAAGGACCCGCCATTTCTTTTAAAATCTCTCTGACAAGAAAATATATCTTTCCTCTTCCCTCAGAGGGGAACAATTACCGAAGCCATCCACACGGAGCCCATCCAGACCCGATGGGTTTCCTAACCATAGAAATGATGTAACTTTGAAGCTCATTATCTCTCTACCTTGGTGGACCAGAAAGCAGGACTTTTGTCCTTTTTGAAAGGGGAGAATTACGACTTGCTAACACTTGCTTCTGAGCTCTGGAATGGTCAGAAATGCAACATCATGACACTGGTAAAGTTAAATAAGGCATTTCAGAAAGGATATTATGATACATGCTGAGCCCTGGGCTGTCTGAGTCAAAACTGCTGAAACATCCAGCTTTACTCGATGGGTTCATATAATTACTTAAAATTGTCTGAAGTGTTCCTGAAATAGTCTTTTTCTAACAGTTGTAGTGAAACAACAATGGGAGGAAACGGTGCATGTTTGTATTATGACCATTTCAAACCAGCGCTGATCACCTCTTTGTATCATACTTCACCAAGATATATTTCTTACATACCAAGTTAGCAAAATACTCTAGTAACCTTCAGGATTATAAGCATTACATCATGGCAAGATATTATTATTTAATAATATGTTTAATATATTAGTTAACAAATAACTTAGTATTACTATTGAGAGTTGCTTCCCCCAGGGTTCAGTATTGGGACCAGT
>NW_010143976.1:0-6758 GCF_000699245.1 Pterocles gutturalis
TTATATTATATATATTATTATACTTATGTTAGATATAATTTCTGCCTTAGCTGCTGGTGTTTGGAAATTCTGTTTCTTTGTTTATTTGGTTAGTTAGTTGGTTTTAGTTTGTTTTTAAATTCTGTTTTATGTTTTTTATTAGTTTCTATTATTGTCTCAGTGAACTGGTGGGCATAAACTCTCTTCATAAGCTCCTTAAAGACTCCCATTTCCCTCTTCCATTTTCTATAGAATCGTAGGATAGTGTGGGTTGGAAGGGACCTTTAAAGATCATCTATTTCCAACTCCCCTGCCATGGGCAAGGATACCTTTCACCAGACTAGGTTGCTCAACACCTCATGACCTTGGCTGTCACTAATCAGCTCCTTATCTTTCATGTGCCTTAGCATAGTTCCCGGGAGGATCTGCTCCAAGATCTTGCCAGGCACGGGAGTGAGACTGACTGGCCTGTAGTTCCCTGGATCTTCCTTTTTTATTTATTTTTTTTTAAAATGGGGCTTATGTGTCTCCTTTTCCAGTCTGTGGGAACTCTACAAGACTGCCAAAACTTCTCAAGTATGATGGAGAGTGGCTTAGCAAACTAATCCACAAGGTCCCTCAGGACCTGTGGATATATCTCATCAGGTCCCATGGACACATCTTATCAGGTCCCATGGACTTGTGCATCTTCAGGTTCCTTATATGGTCTTGAACCTGATTTCCTCCTACAGGGTGCAGTTCTTCATTCTCCCAGTCCCTGTCTTTGCCTTCTGCGACTTGGGCAATGTGGCTTGAGCACTTGCTGTTGAAGACTGAGGGAAGAAAGTCATCGAGGACATCGCCCTTCTCCATATCCCAGGTAACCAGGGCTCCCTTTCCTTCTTGAGAGGGCCCACATTTTCCTTAGTCTTCCTTTTATCTCTGATGTAACTATAGAAGCTCTTCCTGTTTCCCTTGATATCCCTGGCCAGATCTCTAGCTGTTTGGACAATTTCTCTGTATTCCTCACAAGTTACCCATCCATTCTTCCACCCCCTATAGGCTTCTGTTTTGAGTTTAAGTTTATCCAGGAGTTCCTTGTTCATCCATGCAGGCCTCCTGGCATTTTTGTCTGACTTCCTCTTTGCTGGGATGCATTGCTCCTGAGCTTGGAGGAGGTGATCCTTGAATCTTAACCAGCTTTCTTGGGTCCCTCTTCCCTCCAGGGCTTTATCTCATGGTACTCTACCAAGCAGATCCTTGAAGAGGTCAAAGTCCGCTCTCCTGAATTCCAGGGTAGTGAGTTTGCTGTGTGCCCTCCTCACTGTCCTAAGGATCTTGAACTTCATTATTTCATGGCCACTGCAGCCAAGGCTGCCCTTGAGCTTCACATTCCCCACCAGCCCTTCCTTGTTTGTGAGAACAAGGTCCAGCATAGCACCTCTCCTCATTGGCTCCTCTATCACTTGGAAAAGGAAGTTATCATCAACACATTCCAGGAACCTCCTGGTTTGCTTATGCCCTTCTGTGTTGTCCCTCCAACAGTTACCAAGGTGGTTGAAGTCCCCCATGAGGACCAGAACTTGTCCTATCTGCCTTTGGAAGGCCTCATCCACTTGATCTTCCTGGTCAAAAGTTCCCCAAAGGAAAATTTCTCCAGGAAAAAAAAAAAAAAAAAAAAAAATGGAGATGAGACTTCGTTTACGATAAGTGCTCAAAGTGATGGCTTATTTTGACAGATTTTACATGTAATTCCTCAGTGGTACTAACTGTATATGAAACAGATTTCTGAATCTACAGATTTCTGAAAATTAAGGGTAAGTCTTGCTGAGACTTAGGCCTTTACTTGCTGAAGAAAGAAAATAAAAACCATCTAATGATATTAACAGACTCTACTTTGTTTACGATAAGTGCTCAAAGTGATGGCTTATTTTGACAGATTTTACATGTAATTCCTCAGTGGTACTAACTGTATATGAAACAGATTTCTGAATCTACAGATTTCTGAAAATTAAGGGTAAGTCTTGCTGAGACTTAGGCCTTTACTTGCTGAAGAAAGAAAATAAAAACCATCTAATGATATTAACAGACTCTAAAGCTAACTTTGAAGTACATCTTTCAGCAATATAACTTCATCTAATCTGTGCACTGCATAATTCAAGGGAGTTATGACAATGAACTGCTTAAATGCATTTCATGGAAAATGTTAGAAATTCAAGTCACACTGTTCTTTGGTATTTCATATATTCTATAGTTTAACAGAGACATCCATACTAACAAATGAATATGCCTGCTTGGGTCTAGGTCATGTGAATAGTGTAGTTTGAACTGCATTTGTTTTAACTGAAGGGTAACACATAAAGAAATGTTTATAATATAAATGTTCAGTTTCAGAAATTAATTTCATGCTGCTGTTCATTAATTTGATGACCAGTTGCATAAAATCTTTCTTGAAGTTCAGTACGCAAGTAGCAAATTAACAAAAGAGACTAGATTTTCTAGAGTAGGATAAGAACATTTTACTACCACCTTGGGTCCATCTTGTTTAGAAAATAGTTATAATTCAAAGAGAAACTGTAATTGAAAGTAATGTCTGCAAGGTGTATGGGTTTTCAGTTATTATTGGTTACTTTTTTGTCCTTCTTTATTAGTGGGTTTTTATAAGATAGCAAATATGTAATGACCTGTATATTGCTGAACTAAACTCAATAAAATAAGGCAGTCATCAAATTTTTCTGTAGAGCATTTAACATTATGTACAGGTTATAGCATTCTATTAAATATTACACTTCTAGATCAGAAATACATTAGTTCTTTTAAAATTTAAGGGTGTGTGGTTTTCTTCTTTTTTTTTATAACATTTTAAAAATTAATAAAGGAAAGATCTTGACATTAACTGTGACACATTACCTCTCTTTAAATGCAAACAACATTGAAGCACCATGTCTAATCTAACAAATCAAATATGCCCTCAGTGTGAAACCTCAGTAGATTTGTTTTATTTGTTCATTTCAGTTTGCCTACAGTCCTGCAGGCTACAGGTTGCTTAAATATGAATCTTGGAGAGTACAAGCCAAGCATTCAAATTATCTTTATCTTCTTTACATAATACTAATTTGTTTGCTCTTAACTCTGAATCAAGAGAAGGTGGTGAAATATTAATAATGCCCGTATTATTCACCGTGTAAAAATAACCCACATAACAGGCATTTGAAGTCTTGAATGCAATAGATGCATTTCCTTAACACTATTTCCTTTTACTGCTGCTTCTGGTTCATTTCATTTATATACATTTATCCCTAGGCAGGTAGGAGCTTTCTGGTAACTGATGGTCTGAGGGGATGTTGTGACTTACAGTGAAGACTTCAGCCAGGTCTTTAGCTTTTATAACCAGGGGACCCTCCCTAAGAAATGACGACTGCTGGACAAACAGGAATTCAACTGACAAACAGAGGAGAGAGAATTTTTGGTAGCAAGCTTCCTAGTCTGAACAGCAGGGCTTTTAGTGATACTTGCTAAGAGGCGGTGACTAAAGAGAAAAGAAGGTATAAGGGCACATTAAAGAAGCGGTCCTCACACTCCTTATGTGAAAGCAGAGCAACTGGGGGTCCATTTCAAGTATCACAAATGCATCAGTATGGGAAACAGCAGAGAAATTAGAAATTCGAGGATGACGTAGAGCTATGATCCTAGTGGGATTAGAGAGATTTGATAAGATAGTCCACGTGGCTGGAGTGTTGCACTGGATGGACTCTGGCTCCCTTAAAAGAGCACCCCAGCATTATCAGGAATAGAAGGAAGAGTGATGCTGCTTCTTGAAGGTGAGTTGTAAGGCAAGAACAGAAAGAGTACAAGCCAGGCAGATGTCCTCTCCAGCAGCGTGCTAACCCACAGCACACCAGGCAGAGGAGCAAAACAGGGTGGGTCTTATTGACAGCTCAATGATCATCAGGCGCAGTTACAAGCCAAATTCAAAGTCAAATTAGGAAGTTCAAACAAGTATGAAATACAGATGATGGCAAAACCAGGCCTGAAATTAAAAGGGCCAGTGCACAGCAGGTATAGATGGGGGTCTCAGGTGAGCTTGATCAAGTCAATTAAGACCTATTAGTGTATTAAAAGCTTTGACAATACAAAGCTGGAGATAAAGAACACTGGTTTGTAACAGGTGATGACCTAACAACAGCTTATGGATCAGCACAGTCAAATGTGAAGTCCTGCACATGGCATGGAATTAGCTCAAGAAATGGAACAGGCTGGTGGCTCACTGGCTGGACAGAAGCTTTTCAGAAAAGGACCTGGGATTGCAGTGGGCAAATTAAACATGAATCTGCAGTGTGTTTTTATACAGGGGAGAAAGTCAGCCTGGGCATCTTGGGCTGTACCTGCCTCAGTAATGCCAGCAGGTCCAAGGAGGGGATTGCTCCCCTCCATTTGGCACTTGGGAGACTAGTCTTGATTTTCCCAGTACAAAAAAAGATGTTGACCTACTGGAGCAGACCCAACCAAGGTCCACCAAGATACTCAGGGGCTGGGGTATGTGATGTGTGAGGAGATAGTGAGAGCTAATTGTGGTTCAGCTACGCAGTGGCAGAGTGTAGGGGAGACAGACTCCTCTTGGAGGTACACAGTGATAGAACAAGAGGCAATGGGCACCCAAGTTGCCATATGGGAAATTCCTATTAGATCTGGAGATGTTTTTACCATGAGGGTGATCAAACACCATGGGACGCTTCTAGAGAAGCTGTGGAACCTCTGTTCTTGAAGATGCTCACAACTCATCTGGGCACAGCTGTGAGCACTCTGATCTATGTTGACCCTTCTTTGAGCATGTAGATGGATTGGATGACTTCTAAAGAGCCATTGCAACCTGTATTATTCTATATTTCTACACCTATTTTCCAATAATTAAGAATTTAGGTGTATATGATTTTGAAGAAGTAACAGTGCTGTTTGACAACGAAGTAATTTGATAGGGTTCTAAGTTTTCCCCTTCTCTACTTTGTGCAATTGTATGGTTATCAGTAGTGGTTATGATCTTTTCCAACAGTAGATAAAAATATTTCTGCTTGGTAACTGCTTGTTTGTTATCCCTTGCTTATCACTGCCTCCTAGGACACTCTGATTTCAATCAGTATTTTTGTTTTGGGTTGCATTTACTTTTCCACTTCTTCCTACTATTTCTAATCTCTCACTTTGGAAGTAAACAAAAAATGTAATACACATGTATGTAATCAAATAACCTGATTTGGATATCACTACAGCCTCTGAGAGATTTGAGATTGAACTGCAGGGAAAAAAAATGTGATAGAAAATGAATATGGAAATGTCAAATGAAATACAAATGACTACAAATGCAAGCAAAAATTAAATCCAGCAAGTTGCAGCCTACAAAGGAATGAAGCAAAGAGTAAAGAAAACTTTTTTTAATTCTGTCTTAATCTAATAAAAATCTTTGCCTATCTCCTAAGTATTATTTCTGTCTTTCATTTTGAATAGAAATTAGCAAATAACAGTGTCTGACATGTTTTTCCTTTTTCTTTTTTTTTAATTTGTGTGTTTTTTTCATGTCAGCTCCAATTCATGCTTTTATGAATCAAATAGTTCAGCTGTTTTCATTCTTCTCTCCTAAGAGAATCTTTTCAGATTAATAATCATGTTCAATGCCTTTTCTTAGTTTTTCTGTACTTCACTTCTGCCCAAGCAGAATGAGATATCATCAGTAAAATATTATAATCCATTCTTTGCAGTTTATAATCTTTTTAAATTTTGAAAAACTTCTGCCTATTGAGCAAATACATTGAGCAGCCATACTAATCTTCACAATTTTTCCCAAGTTCTCATAATTCATAAGAACTAAGAAAAACATAGCTGTATTTCTAATTATTTTTCTGCTTTGTGTTTATGTATAGCAGAATTTCCTTGTTTCTATTTATTAGCTAAGTTCTGACAGAAAATTTCCCAAATGCTTTATTTTCATTTATTAGAAAGTACTTTAAATAGATCAGTAGTCTACTGAAGTGTGAATAAATTATAATTATTTGCTACATGTAAAGATTTTAGAACTCAAGCCTCTTTGAAAAATAAAGCAAGGATCTAGAGAGCAGAAATTAAGGGCTCTGGAATGTAGCCCTATCAATAAATGCAAACCATAAATTTTATTTTCTGTTTATCTGTTGTTTCTGCAACTATTCTATCAGGAATACCCTTCTTCTAGGTAATATAAAGATTTGAAATCAATACTGTCCCAGTTCATGAGAATCTACTCTCATTTTCTTTAAGCTTTAGTTTATGGACTGTTATACTTTCACAGTTTGACTACAGTACGGATCTACAACAAATACTGCATTTGAGTCTGGGCTTTGCCATTGTAAATTACAGTATCCTGTGTTTGCTTGCCTTCTGTCTTTATAACTGTAGAGGTCATGGGTGGCTCTAATTTAACACTCCTCTTTCTGTGATAGATACTATTTCTCAGTGCAGGCAATTCGTATTAATATTTTGCTAGCAGTCCTGGTAGGTATCATGATTCATTTTCACCTTCAGCTGGGCCAGCAATAAATGGAAACCCTACAAAATTGTAGCCAGAAGATGCTTCTTATCTATTTTCTTTCATCATAACTATATGCCTTGGCCAGTAAAACGCCACTGAATGGGTTTCACTATAGTTGTAATAGATCACTCAGATACTTTTGTAGGTCTAATCTGGTAATCGTTTTTGCTTACTGATTATAGTCTTGTTCAAATCAAAGATATATTAGGTTATCTCTTCATTATATTTTATATTTATTATTGTTTTA
>NW_010143977.1:0-3703 GCF_000699245.1 Pterocles gutturalis
CTCCGCCGTCCGGCAGCCCCAGCATCTCCACCTCCGCCGTCCGGCAGCCCCAGCATCTCCACCTCCGCCGTCCGGCAGCCCCAGCATCTCCACCTCCGCCGTCCGGCAGCCCCAGCATCTCCCCCTCGACGGCTGAAGCTCGCCTGCTGGTGCAGCTGAACGCTGCTCCGCGGTGTGCAGACTTGCTCCAGAGAGATTCCTGGGTTCAGACATGTGAATAGCCCCAGGGTCACACTCTAATTAATGATGATGTTCTCTTCTTCTCCCCAGCTGGAAGACTGCCTCCCAGAAACGAATCTGCCCACACTGACAGCTCGATTGAGGGTGATTGATGACTATCTGGAGACCACAGTACACATAATATAATATCTGCTGCGTAATTGCTTTAATTTACAGATGAAAATACTAGTTCTCTGATTGAGTTAGACTACAACGAGCGGCGCTTTAGAGTGTTTGCAAATAAAAAAATATCAGATACAGTACATGCAAATTATCCTGACAGCTCAGTTATCTGTAGCCGGGAGAAACGTATAAAGAATGGGAATCAAATGGCATTAATAATCGGTTTTGAATTCTGTATTGATTTTTTTGGGGGGGAGGGGGGAAGAAAGTGCCTGTTCTTTCCTTACCTAAAATGCTAATACCTTCTTCTTTCTGGGAATATTAATAACCTAGCTACTGGGTTTCTCTTGCAGAAACGCTCCTTTATTCCTTCTGCTACCCCGGCGCTGCCAGGATATAATACTTTTAGCTACGATTTACAAGCAGCTTACTTCTATGCGACGTGCTGACGGGCTATTGCATTGTTTGGGAAGAAAAGATACCCGTTGTTTACACAATGGTCTGCACGTAGCGTTTGGTGCTGCTCGCTCTGCCTCCTGCTCTGATTGCGCTGGGGGATGTTTGTTTAAGCCCTTGAGTATAACTCATCGGTGCTAGGGAAGAAAACAGTTGCACTTATCTCGAGAGGGGCTCGGTGTAAAGCACTATAATTAGCTGGGAGAGCTGGAGAACTGCCTGGAGAAGTCCTCCCCAGTTTTCCAGGCTACAGTTTGGGAGATGTCCTGGTGGATTTTTTTTTTTTCTTTCCCTCTTTGGATAATACTGCAGATGTCAACTCCGCAGTGGCCCACAGAACACTACAGGTTTTGATATTTAGATGAGTCTATTAAACTTTAAAATACAAGGTGAAATTCAATATTTATAATGCTTGTCTATTTATATATCACAGTTGTCTTTCACTGCACCGTGCAAATACTTTGGTGCCCATTTTTGCTCTGAAATTTCCTGTATTAATAATATTATTATTTGCCATTTTTCTTTGCAGCCTGGCTGCTCTACTTCTTTACCCCTGGTCAGCTCTGTGCCAGTTCCAGTCTGTATTCCCTAGAAAGCAGTCATTAAAAACACCAAACCACCACCAAACCCAAATAACAACAACAAAAAACTTAATAGCCTTAAACACTTAATAACCTTAAATGTTAAAAGCTGACGTTACATCTTCCTCCCATGTTAATGTCTTGTTTCACTTACAATCTACAAATAATGGCCCTTTGTTGATAAGAAACTCAACACAATTATATTTCATCTTGAATTTTTGGTGCCAGTGTACAAACATGCCATAAGCCCCAGAATGATTTAAAATAACCTTTGTGGTTCTTGTACATAAACAACGTAACAGTGTTCAAATCCAAGCAAAGACGCTTAATGATGTGGGCTATATCCTTAAGCATTTGGAAAATGCAAGTCTTTGCTGCGAAACAAAAATTGATCCTTGTCAAAGCCCCTTTCCTGTACAAAGCAGTTAACAGCTTTCTGGAAAGAGGAACACACACTGCTTTCTCCGAAGTTTGAGCAAGTAAACCCATTGCAATCGATAGGAAATGCTGGAGAGTTCTCCTCTTGTAAGAGCCTGCCTGCACACCCAGACGAGCAGGTATTTACATCCAAAGCCCAACCAAGACTATTCCGAGGGTTATGTGCTTCTTCTCTGAGAACCTGGAGCCAATGTTCATACAAGTTTTATCACTAGAGCATGAAACGAGAAGGAAAAACTGTGATGCTGGAACAGGCCACAGCAGGTAAAACAGAGAACCTCTTCAGGACTAACACTTTGATGGACGTCTTCAGGGACATGATCTAGAGGCAGTTAATGCAGCTACACTTTTACTATCTGCATTTTCATCGCCTCCTCTTTTGGAGGGGTTATTGCCACTCCTGGAAATATTTCAGCGACGGAATTTGCTTATGGGCTAAACAGACTTTAGCGAGCTCTTTCAGTCGACTTTGCTTTGTTTTCATGTTACAGACTTAAAGCAACCTTGACACCGCCTGACAAATGCTGTAAAGCTCTACATGTTGCCCATTTGGGATCTGACATGGAACCGAGGGCAGCCTACAACATTTTCAAGTAAATTAGTTCCCATAAAGTCACCATGGACAGTAAATACGATTGTTTTGTTTTTTTTCTGAGCCCATCTGAGGTGTAATTGCACCTCCTGCACTCTGAATCGGGGGACAGCGAGCTGATGCTGCCTACCTGCACAAACCTATGCGATGGCTCGTGATCGGTAGGGCTATGATGACAAAAGTAACAGCTGCATAAGAAGGCGCCACTAATTAATTTACTCAGATTACAACTACGCCTAACATCAGTTGTTCAAAGCTATCCCTTTGAATAATTTCCTTTCGTAAGTGTTCAATCCTCTTGGCAAACAATCGCGATTAAAGCAGAAAGGCCTCACATGCTCATTCTGTTCTCTGTGTTTATTAACTTTTCGCAGTTAAGAACTAGACCCAACACACGCACTCTCTCAAACACACACACACACACACACACACACACTAAACTTTTCAGCAAGAGAAGCAAACGCTGCGACCTGGGCAGCTGCTGTATGGCCAGATGGATCCTGTAACATATCCACGTTTAGCTGCCCGGTGCAGAGCATCGCAACCACGTTTTCACTATCAGAGCAAAGAGATTGCATAAGGTTTCTCTTTCCAGCTCCTGTACCCCCAGCACCGCAGACTCGTAGGCATTCAAACGCCACCGCCTTTGAGCTCTGGCAGCAGCCAGCTTGAACATGCCTCCCTGCGAAGATAAAACTTTCCTACTTGCAAGATCAAATTCTACGCCTTTTAAAGTTTACCTTAAAATCCAGAAAGTTTGACTCGATACCTTACCTTAGCGCTCGCTGAATATCATATCCACACCCCCTTCCCAAGAAATAACACATACGTTAAAATACATTTGCCCTCTCTCCTAGGTAAAGATTGCACAAAGCCAAATGATTCATCACAGATAGTTTCTCTTCCCTCCAGCAGTTAGTTTTCATCTGCCTTCCTGCTAAAGCAGGCTCTGAAGGGGGTGGGGGGGAGCGGTGGGGTTTATCCCCCCCACCCCCTCCTCCGCAGAGAGACACACACACAAGCATCACCACCAAACAAGAAGAAAAATATTTACCTGCAATCACGCCAGGCTTCGGCTAAAACCTCGTAGCGATGGCTGTGCCATGGCAGGGCTCCTCTCCTCTCGCCTGCACCGGCTGACTTCGCAGGGAGCCGCGGAGAACCACCGCAGACATGTCTCAGTGCGCGGCACCTGAGCGGAGCGGCACCGTGCCTTCGGTCCCCAGGCGCCACAGTCACTTCACTAACCCCCTGTACCCGAGTGACGTTCAAGTGAATAGCTCCACTGATCACA
>NW_010143977.1:3742-4074 GCF_000699245.1 Pterocles gutturalis
ACACGACCAGGCACTCCACGTCCAACTTTTCCCCTTTTACAACAGAAGCAGCCAGCACCGCTCAGCTTCCCCGGGTTATAAACGCCGTCTGGGGCGTGGGGGACACCATAATTAATAGCGCCTTAGTAAAATTAGTGAAAAAAAAAGTGCTGCCACTCCAATTGTTGTCCTTGTTGCCAACAATAATTGCATCGATTCTGGAAGGACACGAATGTCCTCCATTTAACCTAATGATCTGCGGGTTGCACAGTGCTGTGAGGCAGCCGTAGCGCTGATTAACTGCGCGCGCCTCCGAACTATCATTTATCTCCGCGAGTCACGACTGAAAGGCG
>NW_010143978.1:0-1400 GCF_000699245.1 Pterocles gutturalis
GAAGAGGGGGCACGGAACAATGGGGGTTGTTGTGGCCCCGGCTCGAGCAGACCAGTGAGCCATCCAGCCGCCTGCTCAGCTCCTCCTGTGAGCCGACCTGCCGTAGCCCAAGCCTCTGCCATGGCTCGCCCGAGAGTCTGTTTCCTCCGGGGCCCGTGAAAAAACCCGGAGAGAAGTGGGATCTGAGAGAGACCACTATGCAGATACGCCAGTCGGTGAAGAGAAACAAGAGGAAGGAGGCACCCCAAACAGAGATCCCCCTGCAGCGTAGAGAAGACTCATTGGTGAGGCACACTTGTCCCTTCGTGCAGTCCATGAGAAGCTGAAGTAGCCGTGCCTGAAGGAGGCTGTGAATTTTGAGGAAAAACCCACGCCAGAGCTGAGAAGTCGTTGGGGGACTGTGACCCTGGGTGGGAAGGACTCAGCTGGAGCAGTTTGAGAAGGACTCTCCCGTGAGAGGGACCCCACGCTGGAGCAGGGCAGACTGTGAGGAGCCTCCCTGAGGAGAAAGGAGCGGCAGAGACAACATGGACTGACCACAACCCCCATTCCCTGCCCCTGTGCTGCCGGGGGGAGAAGGCAGAGAAATGGGAACAAAGCCTTTGGGCCCGGGAAGAAGGGAGGGGTGGGGAAGAGGTGCCTTTCTAAGACACAGTTCTCTCTCTCATTATCCTGCTTTACTTTTGATTGTAAACAGTTAATAAATACAATTGTTGGTGGTTTTTTTATTTTCCCCAAGTTGTGTCGGTTTCTTGCCCGTGACCCGAAGTGGTGAGTGAAACCCTCCCTGTCCCTGCCTCAGCCCATGAGGTTTTCAAACAATAGCCTGCCTAGTGGGTTTTCATTCAAAACTACGACAATGAGTGATTCAGGTCTGAATCTATACAGAACTCCACTCAAATCTAAAGCCTTTCCGCCATTTTCAGTCTCGTCTAACCTTACGTTTTAAAGTCTCTCATTTTATCTAAAAGTCTCAATTCCTCTTATTGGCAAGAATTATATAGAAATTATAGAAATATTTGAGAATATTTACGTTATGAAGAAGCAAACAAAGTGCTAGAGTATGTCTTCATGTAGCTACATCATGTAAAACTACAATCATAAACTCCAGTTCATGACTAATTGCTGGCTTACTCAGCAGACACAAGAGAAGATCTCCATGATCCAAGGAAGTCAGAATTTTAAATTTCTTTATCAAATGCATCCTAGCTTCTCTCTATATTCTTCTTTGCCAAAAATCTTTGGATCTTGGGTAGAAGAAAGGATGTATTTGGAACCACTGTTTTACAGGTCCTTTCTTTATCGACCTCACACACCCATCTACCATGGTTCTCAGATTAACTACATCAGATTAAAAAGTAGTACGGAAAACAGGGGTGTCTTGGTGTCAGGACCACCAC
>NW_010143979.1:0-40388 GCF_000699245.1 Pterocles gutturalis
ATATAATTAATTAATATTAGTTAAAATATACTCCACTGGATTCATCTTTTGTACTTGCATTCTGATTTGCTTAATTTTTACAGGGTCTTTGCACACTGCTCTGTGTGAACTATGGTATGAATTGTATATTTTACAAATTAACATTCAACTGCAAAAAGTTAATAACTATGGCTTTGACATCAAAATAAAAATCCCAAGGTAGACTAAATTATTCATGCTTCTTTTTAATTTAATAAAAATCCTGAAACTCACAGAATGGCTAGTTTTTTCTCCCGTAGTGCTTGAGAACCTGGAGGACCTAAGCACAGAACTTATATGCAACTTGCTGACAGTATATGTAACCTTGACTTAAGGTCTATATTCCATCTAGGATTATATTTTTTATCAAAAATAAAAAGTCTTTATCATACTTGGGCCTCTCTCTTCACTGTTTGGGAGTTATTGCCTCAGGCTATTCTGTGGGGCTTCTGAGTAGTTATAACATCTCCTCTAGATGCTGTTTTGTTAGATTAACCTTTAGTTTCCAAAAGGTCATGATTTTATTCATTTTCTGAATCAAACCACCAACATATTCTCTTAGGAGATCCCAACACAACCCTCTGTATTAAACAAAGGAAATTGTTCATATGTCTTCCACAAGTTTTCTTTCCCAAGTATATATATTGACCTTATAGCACTATCTAGCCTGAACACAGTTTCATTGTAAAGCATATGTGAAAAGCAAGAGCTTCTTTTCAGTGGCAAACCAAAAATAAAGAGCCCCATGAGCTCTTTCTGTCAGCAGGACCACATTTCCAGTTTATTTATAACTGTCTAAAATGGGTGCTTTTATTTCTGCCTTATGTCCATGTTACTGGAATTCATAAATGAATAAAAGTGAGTGCATGAGTTAAACATTACCTGATTTTTTTCATTTTCCAATGAGATTTATTTTCCTAATGACTCCAATAGTGTTTAAATCAAAACTATTTTCCTACTGAACCCAGCCAGACAAACCAGAAAGCAATGAGCATGAGCCACCAACCAAGGATAATGATTCTTCATCCTTGAAGAGGAGGATATTTGGGTTTTAACATTTTATGAGGAAATGTTTCTGACTTCATTTTAATTCTTAGAGGAAAGAACCACCCAATTAAGGGGACTCACCTACCCATATGTAACAAGAATGTGAATTCAATTAGTTGAAAATAAGACAAAAGCTTTTATATGCTTTGCTTTAGAAGCCTATTCTGAACCTTATGGCCCAGTTCATAAACACCTTATAACCTGACAGAAAAAGTGACCATGTGGTCTGACCACTGAATTTAGTTCTTTCATTACCTCTTACAGTTATAAGGCTTTGCTAGAGGTAGGATACAACAGGCAGCTGGCCACATGTAGTAGTGGGTAGACCTCAAAGTTGGAATTCAGATGACCTGGATTTATTTCTACCTCCCTGCTACTGACTGCTGTGTCCTTGGAAATGGGTCTCAAGTCTCTATTTCATCTGTCCTTCAAAGTAGGAAGAGTCCTGCCACCTTCCCTGTAAACTGCTCTCACATGCACGGATGAAAAGTGCTATAAAATAATAACTTATTAATTCGTGCAACCTGCTATATGTGACCTTCATATTGACCAGAGTCGTTTATGCTGGCTTTAAAGTAAGCTATGGTTTAAATTAAATAAAATCAAGATTGAAACAAACTGCGTAACAGTGTCCCCACATCCTTTCAGCTTGTTTGAACTCCACGTGTTTAAAATCATGTAGTTGCCTCCATTCCTGAGCTGCGGTGGTTTGCTAAGAACTGACACCCCTTATACTTTCATTCATGAGACCCAGCTCATTATCTCCTCTGGTCTCCTAGGTGGATGTGGGCTGTCAGAAATTACACATAGAAGTTATCACTCTACATATCAAATCAAAGGAAGAAAGTCTGTTCCCTGACATACTAAAACATCAGTGTGAGGGATTTTTAAAGAAGGGTTTGAGGGCAACAGAAGAACTGAGTTTGGCTTGGAATAATCAGAAGGCTGTTCCAGTCCTACAGGGTGGCATAGTAAAAAGGTGTAAAATGTTCAGTGGATTCAGAAGACAAAGAGAGCAGTCAGAAAAGGAGAGCTGGCAGGCTGCAGGGAGCAGGAAGAGGTGAGGAAGGCGGTGATGCAACCAGGAGTGGACCCGTGAAGTGTTTTGAAAGTGAGGAAGAGAAGCTTGAACTTCATATGTATGGAAATAAGGGAAAAGCATGATAGAAAATCTTTGTAGATGCATTTTGGATGGAATGAAAGGAGGCCAAAAGGCTGAAAGCAACAGATGCTGTCCATCCATACTTGGAATTTTATCTACATGATTCCCACAGGCTAGCCCACCACCCTTTGATCTCTATCTTTTTCAAGTACTCCCCTTTGGTCAAATCTCACAAGAGCACTGCTGCTGTTGAATTGAATTTACATTCTACTGGAAGATCCTGGAAGTAACTTTCCTCCACTCAATCTAATAATTTTGTCATATCATCATTTAAAACATCAGCTATCCATTCTTCTCTTAAAATTACATAAAGATGTTCTTTCTACTACTGTGAATCTCTTCACTGCTCATCATGCAGGATAATGGGTAGAGTCTCATGCCAGAGCTGCATCTGGAGTGCTCAAACAGATGTTTTCTTTAAGCAAATTGATACTTAGAGTCAATTTAAAGACTTTCTGCAATTGTACATTTTAATCTTCATTTGGAAATATTTAATCTATAGCTTTCTACCACACAGAGATCCCCAATAACCTTTGCTGCATCATGCAAGGTCCTAAACACAAGGTCTTAAATGTGTTTGACAAAAATTTGGAACATTTTCAATCATATTAAACCTGATACACTGATTTCCTGTAAGTTTTTCTGACCAAGAATTGAAATCTTCCCATTTGGATTTGACCTCTCATATTTATTCATTTTTATCTAATAAAATAATAGCCTATCAATAACATAATCATACAAGTATTTAATGTTGCGCATAGCATACTGCCACTAAAATCAATGGAAGTACTATTACATACATTAATCATAGGTATAAGTATTTGAAAGACTTGGGATTGGATTGACAAACTTGAAAGAAAAATACAAATTGAAATTTTAGTAATTTATGTTTATCATTTGTATGGATGGGGGGGGATTAATAAAACATTTTTGCTTACAACCAGATCTACCAGGCTGCCCTTTTTAGTTCAACACCTGTAGGAACACACTGTGTTAGATTTCCTTCCTCCCACCATATGCATTAAAAAGGCCATGAAAGAGGATTTTAACTTCTTGGTAGCACCAGAGAAACAGTTTCCAGCATTAAATCCTCTCTATATAACGGTGATGCAGTTAATATCATGTTCATTGGGAATTAGGCATGTGAGCCACTTGTTTTCCCATTTACTCTCATTCTTTATGGATATAACAGTATTTTCATATCATGTCTAAGGTTGGGGTCCACCTCTCAATCTTTTATCAAAGATCTGCATCACAGGATTTTCATTCAATAAAATTATCAGTCTTAGCTAGGAATCCTCTTTCTCACTCTGTACACCCAGTTTGAAGTTCTTGTTTCAGCTGTGGTAAGAAAAGAGGCTGAAAGATTGTTAAGCTGCTGTGAACACTTCCTTTGGTATCTAATTGCAGTACAGAATAACTTTGAAAGGGTGATAGTCATTCCTCTTCCTCAAAGGGTGGAAAACTTCATCAGAGGTTCAGCTTGTATGGATTTATCATCTCTTGATCAGTAGACAAAGAATTCAACCAAAAGGAGACCTTTAAGCTTTAGGATGCTGAAGGATATATAATCGTGCAGTAAAACTTTAGTATTCAAACAGATGTCTCCCCAACACAAATGAATACTGTATTTCATTTCGATCACAGTTTTGGGGATATCTGATATTTTCTCTAACCTTCAGCTGCTAGAGTAATATTTGTATATAAGAATCTCAGCTTTCATATGAAAAAGCCCCACACCTTAGTCTTTGTGGTTAAGATGTTGACTGTAAAGTCTCATGTAAAACTGCAGAGGGCAAATAAAGTGTATAAATATGGTCATGCAAATATATATTTTTAAAACCCAGCTCATTACTATTCAGAGGTTAACACATTCCTTTCAAGTGTCTGAGGTCAGCAATACTGTAAATGACACAATCTTTAACCTAGCAATGTAGGAGACTAACATAAATCAAGAAGGGTAGGAAATAATAAGGAGGGGGTGGAGAATCTGGCAGGAAAAACACTGATACCGTTATGTACCCTTTCCACAGATACTTGTGTGTGGCACAGCTGAGTGAGGGAAGCAATTGGAGACATCAGGCTTGACACCAGAAGTGGCTGAGTAACTTCAGTGGAGAAGGGGTGATGCTTTTTAGGATGGGTTTGTAGAGCACAGTGTATAGCAGGCAATGTTAAAAAAAGCAAAGAAACAGGTAAACAGGCTGTTAAGCATGACATTGATGAGGGAGAAAAGGAGAGGCTACACATGAGTTTATTTCTTTTAGGTCTGTCTATAGGTGACATGGAAGCTCTCTGGTTTAGATAAAAGAGGCTGTTTCTACAACAGAAAGACAAAATTTATTTTTTATATATTTTGGATACTATAGAATAAACACATTTAACTCTGATGAAATGTGTATGTAAAGCTTCCATATAACAAATCTGTAATTTTTAAATTTTAATTCTGTAATCATTATCTATAAAACTAAAAGTGGTAAAGAAGAGGTAAGAATATATCTGCATCATCATATTAGTTTGCATGTAAACATTCAAGCAAAAATTCCACATTACGCCATTGCCCATGTATTGGTTCACATGTTAACTCTGCTCTGGCAAAGCCAAACATGTCCCCTGTCAAACCATAGCCACACAGACTGCATAGGTAAACGTATTCAAGCCACTTGGCTCCAAAAGCTCAAATCAAACCTTGAGTTCAAACAAGCCTAATTTAAAGACAGTGTAGCTCTATCTTAAGTTACCTCAGACAGAATTACTTTTTAATGACTTTAAGACATATGAGAGGAGGGAGATCCTCTGTCCATCCCCTTTGAACTCCTCCAGGACATGAAGACAAGCGAAATACAGTTAATAGGCTTTTCTGTATCTCAAACAAGAGAAACCCATGGAAGCAGTGAAGGATTACAGCCCCAGCCAAAAGCGGTTCACTTTACCCTTACCCCTGAATCGGTGGGGCTGTCACTGACAGTGCCTGGATTGTGTGCAGAGCCTGGGGGCAGTGCATGACAGCCACAGTGCGAGGTGGCCTCTCTGCAGAGCCTGTTTCTTGGCCTTTCCAAGTCTCCATGGAGTCATGCTTGGCATATGCAAGCTCTCATTTTTAAATGCTCTTTAAATATGTTTTTCCAAATTTTCTTTTAACTAGTTCAGCAGTCTCTAAAAGTGAAATACAAAGCTCTTGAGCTGTTAAGTCCAAAGCTTTGGGGCCCAGTAAACACAGAGCGCTTATTTAAGTTCTGTTCCTTTACTGGGTAATCTTCTGAGTTTATTACCAGCATGCCACATGATTAATATCTTATATTTCTTCCTCAAATAATTTCATTCTTCAGTGAGTAATCATCTTTCTACCTGTTGGAAAGAGTAGGCTCTCAGCTGGTCCCCTGTTTGTTTCTTCATTAACTACTCGTTTCCAAGCACTTAATTTTAGACAGGTTTTCATTCTCTGTCTCTGTCAGGATGTAGCCTACAGCACTGAATTCTGACATGCAGTGTGTTGAGCATTGATTAACAATTCAGCACCAACTCAGGCCAGCTAGCAGCATGGAGATCTGCTTGCCCTTGTGACTGACACAACTCTTCAGGAATACACTCAGTCTCCATGTCACTGAAAGCAAATTCATTGCCTGAGAACATATTCTCTGCTGGCTTTTAAGACATCATGCAATGGAAATGGAATATAATTTATTCTGGAAAGTTAAATGCTGTCATGTCAACATCCTGATGATTTAGACATGCTTGAATGCATGTGCACACCCTTTACATTAGTTCCATTGTAAGAGGGGCTGTTTCATGTAAAGAAGCCTGGCCTAGAGCTTAAAAAAGCAGGTTCTGTAATTCTGATTTTTCCAGTGGCCTGTTGGTTATCCTTAGGAAACATTCTATTGCCTTCTGTTTTCTATCTGCCTAATATGAAGATGATACTCCTCTCTTTTATGGTGCTTTAAGATCTGTGGATTAAGTTAATGATGGATGAGAAGTGGAAAAAAAAATAAAAAAACTAATAAGAGGCATTATGTTAGCATCTCAAGCTTCCTTAGCAGCTTAGTGTTACTGGATTATGAAAATAAGTAGCAAGTGGCTAGACTGCTCTTTGACAGCCTTCACAAGCAATTCTGTGAACAGACAATTTGATTTCCCCCAAAATTTCCCTTCACCTCACAAAGCACCACAAAATTATATATTACTTCTGAACTGCTTAGGCTTTCCTATCTAACTTGGCCAAAATTGCACAAAATCATCCTTGTGTTCTGCAGACTGGAATGCCATCAAATTTGGGTCTGGCACACAACTCTGCATTTATCCTGTGACAAAACGTGGGTTTGGATAAAGCTTTATCCTGAGTACAGTTGCGCATCTCATGAAGTATGGATTCAATGAATGTGACCTATTCTCAGGACTGTCCAGAAGTAGAAATATGAAATGTGGTTTAGGGTATCCCTGATCTCCCTTGATCTTAGTGCCAGTTTGGCTGCTAACATGTATCAGAACAGCTTCAACAAATGTTTAGTTATATATAGCCCCAGAGCGGGTATATAAACCACTGGAGTTATTCATTATTCTGAAATGATCTAGTTCTGCCTCCAGCTATGTGCTCTGCATTAGACAGTGTAAGGGAATCATCTGGCCAAACGTAGCTTCCTACAGAAGGAGTCATTTAGACCTTGTTTATAGTCAATTAAGTAGGTACTTGTAGGGCATGGTTCATCTCACTCTGAAGAAGACATCTAAGACAGATCAGATCAGATCAGATAAAATGCACCCTAAAATCGCCAGAACATGCTTCCAGGCTGAATCTGTGTAGACAAGAGTTTGATTTAGGACCAGAGGATAGTGTCTATTTTAGGATAAAAGTGAATTCCTTCCTGGGGTTCCCCACTTCTCTCCTTTAACTAAGAAGAGATCCTGAGATGTCAGTCTTGGGTAATGACATCCATGTATGGAATTCTAAGATGGCAGGATGATTCCCATTCTGGGACTGGTGAGGCCAAATTTGGCCAGGTCTGCAGACGTTATAGACCTTTAAATTGACTGAGCTCTTCATGGAATTTTTATTGGAACAGATGAGCTGTACTGGTAATTAAAGATCATGAAACAATAAAAACTATAATATTGCTTTAGGAGTACATTCTAAATGCTGTCTAATTATGTATCTGCTATGAAAGTTTTAGTTGCATCCACTTGTGAAATGTATTTATTTCTTCTTATGCAACTTCTGTGTCCTATCAAACATCAAGAGTCATACTCAGATCCTCTATTTACTTCACACTGCAGCCTAAAATAGTTTTGCAATGGAAACTAATCTAAGGACTTCATATCCCAAAAGCAGCATGATTGCATCTGTGTGAGTGCAGCATCACATTAAGGCCCATTACTACCAGTTCCAGAGTTAGTGGGGTGGTCTATGCATAAAACTCTGGTAGAGTGCAATATACCTCTGCCTAAAGCATGGCTTTGGATCTAGTCCTTAATTCTTTCCCGGTCTGACTTAATGCCATAAACCCCAATGATTTCAGTTACTTTAGGTACCAGGTCACCAGAGTATTATAAATCCAAGCAGCTCCTTTGATGTATAATTTCAAAAAGGGCTTATTTCAAATACAGAAGAGATGAAGCATATTTTATTTGCTGAATAATAAAATTAAATCTTGTACTTTGACCATAGTTTTCCTCTAGAACACCTCCAGAAAATACTAATTATCAAAACTACTTAATAAATAATAAAAGCTCCCACATCTTTACATTATTGTTTTGCTACCTGTATAGTACAAAAAACTTCAGGAAGGAAGCCCCATGCCACTGAGAAACTTTTCAGAATTTCAAGAAAGAAGCAGCAGGCAAGTAAAAGCATGAACATTTTCAGGAAGGTAGTAAAATTTTTATTCTGGAATGCCAAAAGAAAAGGAAAATCACACACTGTGTGTTGCTTTTGATGGTGAAGTAATCTTCACTTTGCAGAGGAAATGGTGGAGGAAGAAAAGCCTTAAGCGGCAAATCCAGCCTTAGGCAAAAGCAATTTCTTCCACTTCTGGCAGTAGCTTTTAAGAAGTCTGGGTTTTTTTCATTGAGGGTGGGTTGGGTTTTTTTAATGCATTAGTTAATGAGATTTCCTTATTTTCCCCAGACTACTTGCCTAAGTCATTTATTTTATGAATATACAACGCTTTTAACATTTTGAGGAAAATTAAGGGAAAGGAAATAAAGAATCACTTTTTAAATTAGTTTTTTTAAGGAGTGAGTGACAAGTGAGCTGGAACTGAGCGATATAAAAAAAAAAAAAAAGAAGTCAACTTTTAGATGCTAAGGATTTATAGGGGTGTGATGGGGAGTTGAAGACTAGTTTACCTTAAATAAGAGCTATGTTAGATACTTCTCTCTACTGAATTTATAGAATATTTGATGTACCCCTATTATTAGTTAAGCTCCAACCATGGAATTATCTTCAGCATACAACACAGGAGCTCTAACACAGTGTTTACATGATACAGTCTATTATATATCCCCACATTTCTGTTGTTCAGCAATTACTTATAACTAAGAAAGAAGCATTAACAGTCCATTTGATACTATAACTACACTTTTAACAGTAAATATGATTACAGCCTGAACTAATATATCCAATACCACCTGACTGACATCAGAGGCTGCTGAGAGTATAGGGGTTTTTCAGTCTCTGAGACAGATGTGGCATGGTGATTATTATTTGAAGGTCTTTTGAAATGGAGCTTCACATGATTCTTTACAAAACTAGTTTATAATTTTTATGGATCTAATTGAATAGTGGAAATAACACAAATTTGTACATTTGAGCAAATATACATAGTATAACTAATTTTCAGATTATTTTTACATTGATAATGCAGAAAGACTAACTTTGTAGTGTAATAACCATAATACTTCAGATTATGCTTGTGGGCATCTCAGAAATTGGTCCTGACAGGTTAAAAAGCAGAAGGAAGTTGAAAGCTAGGAATGCTCACAGAAGAATTTGGCAAAAAAACTAACATAAGAGACTTTGTTTTAGTAACATGTTCGTTTTTTAGTGATAGCTTGGCCTGATTTGATTCTGCTCAATATAAACTCTGATTATTTATTTTCTGTAAAAATCAGTTATGGATTTAAAAAGATACTAAAAAATTAAATACAGAAATTGCAGTTCCAGATTCTTTGTAAGGAAATTGCATATTTCATATTTTCAGACACTGCAAAATGTGTTGCACAATGTAATATCTTTTATGATAAGGTTGCTAGTTGGTACACTTACCTTTAAAATTACACATTTGCAGTTACACATTAGTGAGACTTAATCCTGTGATGTTGTATGGATCTTCTACTGATTTCAATATGCTGTACAACATGCTTAACAAATGAGAAATAACAGCAAGTGAAAAACCTCCTTGTAGCCTATTAAGCAAATAGCTCCAGAAAAACAAAGGAAAAAAAATTCAAAGACTTATCAAATGCTAGAGAAATTTTCATTTGTCAGAAGACTTTGGTTTAATGTTAGCCATCCTCTTGCTTTAAAAGTAAGAAAAGCAAATAGTAGCATGATTTTTCAGTACCTTCGAGTGCTTCCAATTTGAAGATTTGGAAAGGCAGGCAGTAAAGTTGCTGGAAAGCAAAAATTAATATAGCTAAAAACTGGGTTCTGGATATAAACCAGTTGTTCTTGCACGAAGTGGAGAGGAAGACCACTTGGAGTTTTAAACCATCCTTCCACTCTTGTGTCTGTCATCAAAAAACTACTTAATTCATGACTGATTTTTTTAAGTTTTGACCAGAGGAAAGGTAATAATAGATACATTCAAGTAACTGATCATGATTCTGTCAACTATTTAATGACAGGTTGCCCTCAATCTCTCTTATGGTATTTGTTTATCTTTAATAGGTAATTAGATCCAGATTGAGCTGGGGGAAATAAAAAGTGAGGTTGCAGACTTGTTAATGCAAGTGATACCCAGGATGGGTAACCAAGCTTTTGAAGACCACTTATGATCTCACAGCATATCTAAGACATCTGCTGAGGCCATTATTTCGATACAGATTTTAGAGGAGAAACATGCCCTCCTGGAAAAGCAGGTAGAAGCTTAGAATATCTAATTTAGAGGTTTTTATTTAGGTGGCTCAATTCTAATGATAGCTTTCAGTCTTTCCTCTAATTAGTAGATAAGTGTTCACATAAAGTAGAAGAGGGCAGATGGAGAACATTTCATTGCAGAATGGTATTTATCAGAGCACAGAATCACAGAATGGTTGAGGATGGAAAAGTCCTCTGGAGATCATTTTGTCCAAGCCACCTGCTTAAGCAGGACCACATAAACCCCTGATAACAACAAGATAAACTCCTCAATAGTGAAACATATCTTCAGAAAAGAAAGAAAGTTACCTCCCTAGTATGCTGGGGAATTTCTCTAACTTCTTTTGTTGAACCTGAAATCAATTTTATTTTCCATTTTGATTAAAAACTATAGGGATATATCTTGAGCAGCCACCAACTCAAACTGATGTATTTTCCTTTCTAAGTTTGAACCTGGTGGATCAAGAAGCAAATAATTCACTAGTTTTTCTGGAGATCCCATTTAATCCTCCTGATGGCCCCCTTGACATGACAGGCTTCCGTCACTTCTCTCAGAGCATGATTGCACCTTCATAATTTTGCAATCTACTCTTGGAGTGGATCCCAGGGTAGCAGCCCTTATTACCCATTCGAGTTAAGACAACAAATCTCTTTATCCTTTAAACACGTTAGCTCAGTAAGTGCCTCAAAGAAGCCTTTTCAAAATTGAGGTATGCTCACTAAAGGGACAGGAAGCAGAATAATGTTAAAAACATTTACACACCAGTTTCTGCTTACCTCAGTCTTCAATGTTTCTTAACTTCTGGTTCCACTTACTTTTGATTTCATCTGAAAAGGAGAAGCAGATTATGAGGCTGAAGTGAAATGTCCAGCCTTAATTTAATGTCTCTGTCAGTATTCCTCATACTGCAGTCTCTGGAAATATGTTAAAACATTCTTATTTCTTCTTCATATGCAAGGCATATTTTGAGTTTTATCTCCTTTTTTTTTTTTTTCTAAGCTACGTGAAAAGCAAACTCTTTTAGCTTAATGAAAGTTGGGTAGGGTTGTTTGCCAATTAATACATTTCTCATTTCATTAAAAAAAAAAAGCATTCAGAAGAATTCTCTTCAGAAATCAGGTCTTTGCCATAGGTTATTGCCCCGCTCAGTTATTTTTAGCAGCCTCCTGCCCCGCTCAGTTATTTTTAGCAGCCTCCTATAATTTAGGTAATACAACGTCAACCTGGGTAATCATCATTTAATTTACTGCAAAATTTAAAAAACCCATTACAGAAAAAACACCATCTCCTTAACTTTGTACAATATTGTAATGCTATGAAGAACAAGTTACTTTTATTTTGTAGTAAGAAGTGTTGTTAACTCAGTACTGTGTGATGTCTTGACATAGAAATGTGCTTTCTGGGACTTCAGCCTGTCATCTTATGTAATAAGCGATTTTGCATACTCCCTTTTCTTTTCAGGACTAAAATCAAATATCATTGAAGGTATCTGTTTTTTTCTGATAAAAACAGTAAACACAATATTGTATCCCAAAATAGTTTCTAGGATTTGGAAACTATATACAATATACTTTTCCTGAAGAGGCAATATAACAGCAATACCAGCATTCTCTCTTTAAAATTACCGATGTTTACTTTTTACATTAGTTACGTTGAAATGGCATTTAAAGACAAAAAAAAAAAAAAAAAAAAGAAGAAAAAAAGAATTACTATAAATGAAAAAAAAAATATCTTGCCATTCCAGAATTTCTTCTAATTGTTGTTGTCTTGCTGCAGAATAGCATTGCAAAAGTAATTTAATTCAGCAATTTAAAACATTATTCTTCATAAGGCAAAATTTTAAGACCAATTAATACAAGGATTTTTTGCTAGAAGAGAACAATGTTTCACTGAAAATGCTCCTGTATTGCAAAAAGTAATAGCTGTGCATTTGTTTTTCTCCATTGCTTCTTTCTTTTTTGTGTTTTAAATTAAATTAAAAAAAAATAAAAAACTCAATAGCAAAGTTTTATGAAGTTTCATGTATATTTTTCAGCATTATGTTATTTGTTAAATTTACAAAGAGGGATGTTATTTTTTTGTCTTCCTCTTCATTAAGCCTACAGCTGACTGTGAATTTTCCCATTTATATTTCTAGCTCTAACAATCACTGTAATTTGATGGGTCTTTTCGCTTTTCAGAGAATCACAGAAGTTTGGAAGGGGTTGGAAGGGACCTCCAGAGATCATCTAGTCCAACCTTCTGCTCAAAGCAAGCTCTGAACCCAGCTCCTGGCAGAAGCATTGATTGATTCAATCACCAAAGGTGGTTCTGAGTAACAGTGGTATCAATCACGGATCACTTTTCATTGAGGTTATATTATATGATGGAAACTTAACTAGGGTTAGGGAGAATGAAACATAAGAGTTAAGTGATTATTGCAGCTATTAACAGAGTGGCCTGAAGATTTTGGTAGAAATTAGATATGACTTTACACGCTTGTGTCATAAATTTCTGTCAGGGCTTTCTGTAGATTGTAGTTAGTAGACATTCCCTTGAAATATCTCTTAAATTGACACTCAAAGTAGCAGCCAGAACTGATTTGAAACATATTGCTTATACTGCTTTGGAGGAGCAGATAAAATTTAGTGTCAATAATTTAAAAAAAAAAATTAGCACATGAAAAAGAAGTGTCTACCTATTGAGACTCAAAACAAATGCCTAAAATCGAATTAAACTAAACTGCTATTCCATCCATTAAATTTACCCATAGTTATGAGGTAAGAGAAGTGAAACATTTTCAGAGACACTTTACAGAATCTTATGTGGCAGAAAACTTGAAAGAGCTCTTTTTGAATTAAAACACTGCTGAAGGATAGCGTGTAAGGTAGGAGGATGTTTACTTCCCTTATAAATTGCTCTGAAGCTCTGCCATGAATTTATGTACAGAAAAAATTACCTTGGTTTTCATATGTTGACAGTAACATTTTTGGAGATTGACATTGCCTAGAGTAGTTCAAAATAGTTTAATTCGCAGTATAACAAGGCTTTTCCCTCCAAAATGTGCAGCATCCTCTACAAAAAATTGAGGCTATATTTCCAAGTGAAGTGTGACCAGCTGGAAAATTTTCTTTTGCAGGACCCTCATATGCATCAGGAGCTGTTACAGCAATATAAGAACAGAATCAACTTTCAGACTAGTGAATGGTCACTTTGTGGGTGACCAAATGTTTCTACAAATCAGATGTGGGAGAAAGAAGTACCTTGCACTGAAACATATCCTTTCAACCTCATTGAAGTGAGTCACGGTTGAGAATGATACTCAGATCAAGGGCAGCCTAGAGGTCCTCGATAAGCTTACTAACCAGAATTAAATTATTGAAGTAGCAACAGACAATATTTTGTCTTTCAGAAATTACTTCTGAGTTACATGCTATGTTGAGGCTCTGTGGAAATCTTTTTACCCATGGGATCAAGAAATAATGTCACAGCTATATGCATACATAGAACTTTATAACTGGGATTTATTTTAGAGATGGAAGGGGTAAGAAAATGCTGATCCAGTTGTGATTCTAAATGACAATGTCTTACACTGCATGAAATAAAATATAGTTTCAGTCTTACAATAAATGAAGAACAAAATCTCAAGCTCAGTGAAAGCTGAATTAATTTTGAAGGCAGAGGAGCAGTGTTGTGTTAAACAGAAACAGCTATTAGAACCTCACTGAAGAGTTTCTGGAAAATGTTACTTGAATGACACAGTCCCCAGGCATATTCTGGATGTTAGCTGATATTCCTAGAGAATTATATACAGGTCTTTTCAACAAAAATGAGCTTCATAAAACTTTGCAGGGAATGGCAGGTAATTATCATTGTTCTTCACTGGTTTTATTCCTTTAAGAGCTACAGAACTAATCAAACGCCTCGACACATTATTTAAAAACAAACACAGTCCCAAAACTTATTAAATGCAGCCAAAAAGAGTTCAACTGAAATTCAATATAAACACCCCAAACTTAGTTCTTTATCAAGAATATGTTGCTGAGCAGGTTTGTATTAGAAATCAAGATTTCCTTGTTCGTACTTGTTTCAGCGGAAAAGAGTTGCAGAGAGTTTGCTGAAGTCACTAGTTCATAAAATCTTGCTCCTATCTTCGCTTTTGATTTCACCTACACTGGCTTAAAAGATACTGCTTTCAGCCTGTTCCCACTTGCTTATCTCTTCAGCCCTTTATCCATTCCACAGAACTGCCAGGTGAACTAACCCATTTCAGACAAAATAAGGACCCTTAGGCTAGCAAAGATCTACTATTTAAACTCTTGAACCTTTTTTGGTCAAAAAAAATGTTCAGGGTGATGCAATGACGTTTCACTTTGTAGATCAACTGACATAGGTGCAGTTGGCCAGAGATCTGGATAAAGCCTGGAAGGAAACCTCCTGGCATGGTAGCAGAAGTCCCTGCACCCCTCCTGATGGTTGTGAATTGGATGGAGTTGGATTGCTTGCTTACCTTGGCAGTACTTTACCTGGAGCCTGTTGGAGAGACACATAAAGAAGAGGCTGCATAAGACCACTCCATCCACCTACTAGGTCACTGTCTAGTAAAACAGTGATTTCAAATACAAGATGTTTCAGATAAAATAGGAAGGTGTATTCTCAGTCCCAAAGAACTAAATGCATTGTCACAAAGTATTATGACAACTTAAGATAAAACAGATGCTACAAGGGTTGCAACACTGACTTATCACGCAATGTTGAAATGAGAGACACAGGAGGCAGCAAGTAGCACTTTTAGAGCCACTTTTTTTGCTGTTCTCTACATTTCTGCCACCTAGAGTATCCCATCAACACGAGTTAAAGCATCTGAAAGTCTTTGATGTGAGACTTCACTAGCACAAGTACATAACGTCTATGGCTTTCATCAACTCTTTGCAGAATAGTTAAAAACTGTTATTGATGATAAACTCCAGTTGTCCTTTCCTGGTCTATGAGCAAGAAGAGCACGAGATTTAATTTCACTATAGGTATTTAAAATGTAGGCTTTTTCTCTGAGCCTGGTATTATCCCTTAAAGACAGCAGAGAGAAAAAGGCCTAGAAGATGTAGAAAATTATCATAGCATGAAAAGGAAGTGCCTGTCTCTTTCCATTAACCAGAAAGGGGCTTAGCAGGACTAACTCAAAAGATGTCCACATTGGGAGAGATGAATCCTGTCCTTGGAGTCCAGGTACAGGAGATGCCAATGCTCCACATGCTTTCACACTCTCTGCCGGTGTTAAATAGTCTGAGTATTATTATTTCAATGAATGAACCTTATTGTTTCTTGAGTCTGCCTCAGCAGAGCTTCTCAGCCATTTGAAAAGCAGCATTAAATGGAAATATCACCAATGTTAAATCAACCGGTTTGCACTGTGTGGTCTCACAGTGACTATAACAAGTGATAGGACAGGAGGAAATGGCCTTAAGTTGCGTCAGGGGAGGTTTAGGCTACATATTAGATAAAATTTCTTCACTGAAAGAGTGATGAGGCATTGGAACAGGCTGCCCAGGGAAGTGGTGGAGTCACCATCCCTGGAGGTGTTCAAGAAACGTGTAGATGTGGTGCTTAGGGACATGGTTTAGTGAGTTAGGTGGTGATGGGTTGACAGTTGGACTTGATGATCCTTGAGGTCTTTTCCAGCCTTAATGATTCTATGATTCTATGACTACCCTTCAATAGCTGTTTCAAAAGTTAGCAAAGGTAGCAATTCAAACTATCAAGAACAATATAGCTTTCATAAGAACTCCACTTTTTTGTATGCACTTAATCTTGAAAGATGTGACATATTTGATTATCAGTAATTTTGTAGAGATTAGTACCGAAATATCTTCCCAGTGTTAATCTTTAATATTTATTTTTGCTTATAACAGTATTCAATATGGCATGATATATATTGATAACTACCACAATATTTTTGTGATATGCCACAATCTTTGATATAACTATTTGCACTTCATTTTATTGCCTTTGTATTCTTTAGTTCTATATTTGTAGTTTTATATTTATTTTCACCACAGCTCTATGATTTGCCGAAGGCAATATAAAAAATTCTCCAGCAAAACAGAGAACTGAACCTCCATCTCAAATCATAAGCAGATGTCTAAGCACTTATCAAACTCAGGAGGAAAAAAATCATTAGTAAGAATACATTTTTGTGTATTGGATTCCATTTGAAAGGACTCAGACTTTTTGCTTAGAATCTTCCGAATTTCTTTACAAATGCAACACAAGCAAAACAGAACACCACCCCTGTTTTGAATACTATTTCTTTAAAAGCTATAGAAAAAAGTAATATACTGAAAAATGCCAAGCACTGTATAGAAAGGGAGGAAATGTGTCTGGAATTTTGTGAGTGGCATGTGTGGGCAGGCTGAGCCATTTACACTAACCAGTGTTGGTCAATGCGGGTACACTGAATCATTTCAAAAGTAAATGCTTCAATGACTACTTTGTTGTGCTGGAGGGTACACCAGCCAATAACCACATGATCCCATCCTGTCTTCTTGGCAGTCTGAAACTTGAGTTCCTGCATATAGCAAAGTATAAATATAACTCATTCAATAAAAATCAACAGAAGACTTTCAAACTATTTTTTGTTTTGTTTTCTTTTTTGTTTTTTTAAATAGAAGTCTTTTGGATTTGGTTCTTTTCCATGGAAATCTTCATGTCATGTTCTTTCCTTCAACCAAATCATTCAATCCATCCTCAATTTGAAAAAATAAGCATATAATTTTTTCCTGCTGCCTGTCCTCCCATTTGTGGAGTTTAGAAGATGAGAGAAGACTATTTCAGAATACGTTTTCATGGAAGCATGTGCTTCCCTTTTTTTAATGCAGAACTGCCCGGATCAGTAAAAAGCTCACTCCCATTTAGTATCGCTGTTGGTTAACTGGATACTTGAAAAGCTACAGTCACGTAGATCAGACAAGCCTAGTGAGCTAATCCCAATATATCACTCCTCTGTAGTTACATTTGAAAGGTAAAATGATATAAAACCTGAAACATTGCAGACTGCTTGACAGAGGTGTGGAAATCTGAGGCAGATAAAGATCATTGTATGGGAAGGGGGAAAATAAAACATAAAGGGAACAGAGATGAAGATTAGGTTTTCATAGGGAACTTGCTTCACTGAACTCTGAATTGGTATGGTAAATTACATTAACGTGTGATACAGACACACATTAGTTTTGGTGGCAAGATTAAATCCATATGTAGTTACCACTCTACCACAGATGCAATGTAGATCTGCCTGTGATGGGTCTTTCCAATGAGAAGGCTCCCCCTTCACCTGACAGCACAAAGGCTAATTATATCCACACAAGAGACACTGCTCCACTAACAGCGGCTAATCTCTTGGGAGGTCTGCTATGATCTTCTTTCTGTTGGCCTGACAAAGACCGTGAGTTGATTTAGTTTCATTTCTAGCCTCTGTGATACCCTGAATTTTGGAAGCAGTTTCTTCCTTCCTGTTCTTTGTATCAAAGATTTTTAAAGTGACTCTAAATTTTTGGGCAATTTCAACAGTGAATTCTAATTTTCGGTACTTTCTTAAAACATAACCCATAATATTAATGCTACCAAAATCCCTGGAAATATTAGGCCTAGTAACACAAGTAATAGCACAAACTGAAGTGATCCAGCTGGTGATGTAAGAACCACATGCAGCTCACAAGATATATTTGTTAGCTTAATGATCTTCTAAGAGGAGGTGGGTTGCAGCTATGGTCCAGTAAGAAGAGATTTCTGCAGAGGTGCCACCTGGTTTTCTTAGTAAGCTGATGTCGAATGATGCGGAGAAGAGTAGCCCAGCAAAAACCACAGCTGCTGCAGCCCCCATGTCCTGTAAGGCCTGGTCCCTGACATAGGGCCCTGCAGCTGCCAGACACGTAGGTCAGATTTTCTGAAGGGCGGGGAGTCCCGTGCCAGTTACATGGTTGAGACAAGGACAGGACAGAGAAGGGCATGGGAGACGAAGCCACTTGTGCAAAGGAAGATAGAAGTGAAAACAAGGAGAGGCCTCCAATAGCTTGACCAAAATGGGGACATTTTAAGGCTAAATTCCTGGAGCTTTCTGGCTTTTACAAGAAAACAAAGTCTAAGCAGTAAGCATGATTTAGTGAGATTAAATTAGAAGACTGATTCCCCTGAAAATATTTTGTTGCACACATATGCTTTCTTGACCTCTATTGAAAACAGACATGGTCACTTCTACTGAATTCCTCAAAGGTTTTAGAAGCATAAATACACTGAAAGAGCTGAGTTTTGCTACACCAACACTAACTATTCAAGTCATTGAAGCATATGAAATATTTAGAGGAACAGACACATGATAGGACTTCTCCACTTGTTTATGATTGGAGTTCAGACCCTATCAAGCTGTTTCTGTCCTTATCATGTATAAACCTGCCCTCTACACAGAAAAAAAAATGCTCTCCTTCCCCCTTCCCTCTTGCCTACTGTATGGAGAAGGATGACACTGCTTGATAACCCCGACCTGTGGCTCCAACTCTGCAGCAAACGTAGGGGTTTGTTACACCTCCCAGAGGTCTGCTTTTTAGCCAATTAACTTTTTTTTGCTTTTTCTTACAGCTGTCTCTCATGGTAAGTATTGATAAATGAAAGATTACTTCAGCATCCTTTGCTTGATGTGGATCAGATGGTATTTCCACAAGGAAGATTCCTGTTAGGAGAAAGAGACCTATTACTAGAGCAGAAGCTCAGGATTTCAGACCAGTAGCAACCTTATTGCAGTGTAAATAAGATTGTCCTCATGCTGAGAATTTCTCATAAAATTATTTTGAATAACAATAACAATAATAAGAAAAAACATTATCCTTTCCATATAATAGAACAATGTGAACGTTCCAAACAAAATAGGAAGGAAAAAAACTTTCCTCAAATAGGAACAAAAACCATTTTCTAATAAAAATAAGGCCTCAAGCTACAGCAGAATACCTCTCAGATTCCTCTCCAAAATCTTAGCATTTGCATTATTCTTCCTAAGTTATGGTGGAACAAATCCAACTCATAAAGTCAAAACATATTATACAAATATTTATTTATTTAGAAGAGATAATATGAAAGTCCAGTAAATGAAGAAGTGGGGTACCATCTTTGAAGCTTCAGTAAAGTAATGGAAACCAGGAAGAAGATTTCTTCATAGCCAGATTATTAAATATTATTCACTGTAGAACTTTTTTCATAGTATCAAGAAAAGCAGCTAGCAGTGGTCACTGACAGTGCCAGTAACATACACAGACACCTTGGCTCTTTTAACTTTATTATTATTTAGAATTTGTACTGCATGTACACTTAAGAGTCCTGCTTGGGAGTGTCGATCCTAAATACAGCACAAACACAAAAACATATCACAGAACTATGTTCCTATATATCTTTGCTTGTTTGTAGATCAGAAGACTCAACTCAGAATTGTTTGGATGAGGCAGGATTGGCAAATAACTTCTGGTGTGGTCATTTCAACACTTTTCACAAGAACTAAGTCTACCAAACACACAGCTTGTACAAATATAAGGTGCAGAAATAATCCCATGAAGCAATGAGTTAAAAATCCATTGTTGTATCTTACCTAACGTCAGTATGACTTAACATTTGGCAGGAAATAGATGGGAATTATGCCTACCCTATCTACTTTATCACAAAACTATTGAATGCTGTTGAATTATTTGTAGTCTTACATGTTTTACTTACTTTTGGATTTCCAGAAATGGCATTACCAGGTCAGCCAAGATCTTCCAGCTAGAGAAGTGACATCATTCCTGGAAGTTACATTTTGTGAGAATCACATCAAAATATGATACCTTATTTTTATTACATACCTTTCATTCTATATAACCACAAATAGCTTTGCAAGTTGTTTATGTATCTCTGCATATGTATAAGGATAGTGAATGTGACATCTGCTCTCTGCCATCAGCATTATATGCCATGTTTAGGAATGGAAATAAAGAGTAATGTAAACCAAAGAAATTATAGGGTAATTTTGCATAGGAAGAATGTGATCACTCAAAGAGAATGTAGGTCATCAAAGAAAAGGCTCTGTAAACCTTTCCCATGAGCTCTTGTTGAATATTTCAGTCAAGATCTTTTTTTTTCTGAAAGATGACATATGAGAAACACAGTGTTTTCTTAAGAACTACTGCAAAAAATGTTATATATAGTGTTACCTATTGAATCTCTAATTTCCTTCCTATGCACTTGGATCTTAGAAATCCCTTGTCCAAATACTAGACTTAAACTATGAAATCCACCTTGATGGCAGCCAAAATTAATGTGGCTGCAAAGTTTGTCTCTTTATCAGTTCAGAGTTTCTGAAGTTCTTCTATACACATTTCATTTTTATGATTGCACAAAGTGTTTTCAAACAGGAGTTTACAATCCACAGAAGGATGATTCCTAAGCAGGGGAATACTTGGATAATAAGTTCAAAAATATCTCCTTTTGCACTGCTGGATGTAAAATTTAACTTCTGTAGCAGAAATGTGGCTTTTGTGGTCACGTCAAGCCTGTCACTGTGAGTTTGAGTAGTCTCCAAACGTTTTGTTTTTAGCTACACTCAAAAAACACACCTGGTAACAGCAGATAAGTGCACTGATAAGTTTAATAGCTTACAGCACTTCAACTTAGCTTGAGGCAGAACTGTTAAACAACTATTATTTTTTTTAAATCCTTTAGCAAACTTGTGCAAGAGTCCCCTTACTGTATCCAAAGAAAGACAGAAAGATATTGAAAATGATTGACTAATGTCTTCCAGGTGCCCTGTTCCTTGCTGAAAAGCTGTGTAATGGAGTAGGTGCCAGTAGTCCCCACGAGTGATGGGAGATGAGTGCACTTGCATTAGGCTCCTGGGAGCTCTGGGAACAGCTGTTGCAATACTGGAGAGGTAATAGGGAAAAAATAGGAACAACTAACCAAGGTGGTATAGCAAGGTTCTGCAGGCACATTTTGAAGATCTACATCAGGGAGGGATGTCTACAGGTCTGCAGTTTACTGCTGTCAGAAAAGACTTACACTCTTGGTCTACCAGAAGGGATGAAGCCAATGAAGTCAGGGCTGCAACTGCTGCCAGTTTTCTCTCCTCTCTTGCCAAGACCTTGCAAGAGCCAGGTTCACTCAGCAGCATGTTCTTACTGTCATCAGCCCTTTCCCCAGGCTGGATGAAGGGGAGACAGGAGGTAGATAGCAGCTCTAGAGGATGCATTCATGGTAGTAAGGAAAATGAGCCAAGAACTGTTCTCTGGCTCTGTGAGCAGCTCAGATCACATCCATGCATTTTTGTGGCCATGGAGGAGTTCCCTTTAGCCAAAACCAGTGGGGAAGCTTTTTCCATACTGCTTGTTGTAAATAGTATCTGGTGCAAGCTATACGCTAAATTGTGCCTGGACATTGCCTTGGAGAGTGACACTTGGCACACCAACAATTAAACACTCCCATGACAAATTTCCCTTCTCTTGTTCTCTTGCCTTCTCACTGAAGTGAGTCCCACCAGTTTGGAAAGCCTTTTGTCACTGGATAATTTTAGGCACAGGTATTGAACCAACATTGAACAGATTTTCACATTAATTTAGATTTTAGTGAGGATTTGGTCCAAAACAAGTACCATGCCTTTCTTTGCTGATAGCAACACAAATACCATACAGATTCTGGCAGCAGTCAATCTAAGAATTTCCAACTCAAGTAAATCTTATGTAGCTAATTAAAACACCCTTCCCCAGGCTTAATTAAATCCCCTACATAAAATTTTTACACATAGGGTTTCTAACTGTCAGATTAACCTTGTCTGATATAATTAAGGTGGAAAATTAAGTTATAATCAAATCAAAAGTAGATTTTATGTACTTTATAAACAGTACCTGGGCACTGAAGAATTTGTAGTGGCAGGTAGTTATAATTATAGATTAGTGCAGGATTCAATGTTGACTAATTCATTACTTTAAGCCATTTTAATATTTTTAAATTATTCATGCAAAATGAAATATTTTCTGCTTTCAAATCATCTTTAAGTCTTGCTTAGTATTTCTGTGGTATGCTAAGTACTTGACAGTGTCTGAGTAAAATTTTCCTTGAATTAAATGAGCCTGTTATCACAACTTGCAATGGAGAATAAAATTCACTGGGCCAGAGTCTCTGGTGGGTTAGTGTCAGGGTGCACTACACAACTTAACTAGTTTGGAGACTTTATGGCTCTATTGACACAGTGCTGAAATACCTTAATCTGGATGTATTTATAGCCTGTGAATTGGGAAGTACTACTATCCCTATTTTGCATATAGAACTAGACACAAAGAAACTAACATTTGATCCTTCAGAGTGTTAGCCAGATACTTCTATCTGAAATTAGAGAAGCGGTGCTCTTAAACATCTTTATGGACCAATGTTTAAATGATTTATGGAGACTCTTACAAAAGCAGTGACTGGGTGTATTATCCTGAATGCTAAGCTAATGCCTTATCCAGACCTCCTAGCCCAGAAATACTGAAGTGTACAAAACAAGGGACTTTGGTTTTGGAAGTGGACCCTGCCACTCTTCATCAGCTGACATCAGATGTTAATCTCACCAGTTTCACTTGTCCTCAATGAGGAAGCCTAAATCTGAAAAGAGGATGCTAGGGTAGAGCAGACAAGTGTGGCCTGTAGACTTAAAAATATAAATGACCCCTCTACAACTTTCACTTACTGAGATACTTTCATAACTTTTTTTTTTTCTGTTTTCTTTCCTGTGATTTTGCAATGTGTCTTACTGCCACCTATGCTGGCTATAAATCCCTGATATAAAATGTGTTTTTAAGGAGCATGGGATTATAATGATATGGACATCACATACTCAATAAGGTGAATGGAACGTAACTGCTTGAACCCTCAGGTCAAGCCGTATGTGAGGTGTACAGGTACCACATGGCCCAGTGAAAAGAACAAAACTTCATGTTGCACCATTCTTCCCCAACTCTTTAAAGGGCAGTTGAGACTTCCTCAGCATCTGGTGGTGTTTGTATTATCTTGTTTCATCAGCATTCATGTCACATAGGTAAGTGTTTCAGCTTTTGTTATAAACTTTAATGAACCGTGTTCCTACTCTTGGTGATAATGATTGCCTTTCCAGGCTTCATAATGGGAAAGTCCTAGTAAGTTATCAAGCCTATCTCCTGAAACTGCTCCCCAGAGTACCTTTTAATTTAAGAGTCCCAAGTAACAGAGTTTCTACAATTTCCCTTGGGAGACTTTGCTGATCATTCAGCTTGTTCTCAAGAGCTTCTCTGGATATTCACCCCAGATCTTTGTGTCCTTAAATTAATCCAACACTTGTTTAAATCAACCAGAACTTTTATTGTGGAGCTGGAAAACAAACAAACAAACAAACAAAAAACACAAAACAAAACAAAACAAAAAAAAAAGAGAAGAAAGTATAAAGTAAATGTTTATCAGGAAAATGAATACCGCAGATGGACAGTTTTATCTGCTATTTCTGCATCCAGTTATGTCTGCAATCCTCATTCCTACAGCATATATGAACAGTTTCCAGCTCAAGCCCCCTTTCTGGGAAAGAATGTTTGCATTTATCATATTCACTGTCTTTCTTCTAGGTGAACAATGTAAACTGTCTATACGCCACCAGGAGGGACAGACACTTTCTTTGGTGATGCTTCTAGATGAAGAAAGAGAAGGGAGGCTGGCCAGTTTTCTGTTCGCAGCTTTCACCAAAGGTGCTGTGCACAGAGGCTTCTCCGCAGAACAAACCCTGTGCTCCCGTGGCTTCAGGTGGAAAACAGTGCAAGAAGCAGTCTCACATTGAACTCTATCTCAACATAGGACAGAGTCTAAATGGTGGTCTAGGTCTGAATTATCAACAAAAATACAGAGAAATTCTAATCTTACACCAGTAAGGTAGATTTCTTTGCTGACTCCGGTTAGAGAAGGACAAAACTGACTATTCTGAGCTCCTTTGCTTACCCCTGTCCTTTCTGTGTCACCTGTGCATTTTAAAAGTTTAATTGCTAATCCAGCTCTTTGTGACTTCACTGTCACACAGTAAGAGCCATATGAATGATGACATTTAGAATTTAAATTCCATACACTTTTATGAAGTTTTGTTTCTGTTGTCATATACTCACTCCCATCAATACATGACATACCATGTTAGAGATGTAAAGAAGGAGAAACTATTTAACACAGAAAAGAAATAAATCATGCTTATATGGTGCCCTAACAAAGCAAGTGACTAATTTGGTAGAAACAAATAAAGTTGGTCAGAATTTTTTTTTCCGATACAAGGAGGTTATTTGAAAAATATCTGTTCACTGAACTGTTTGGTTTGTTGTTTTTTTTTTCTTTCCTAAATCACTTCATATTTGAACTTCTCCCAAATTAAACTCTTCAGAGAACTGTCCTGAGGGTAGTCCACCTGGATTTTTTATGATGGATCTGCCATGGCCTGGGAAGTTGATGTGTCCTTTTCTACTCAAGTCTTTACTTCTCTTCCCACCCTCCTTCTCCATTAGTTAGTGTAACTCACATACAAAAGGTAGTGGGAAACTGTTTCAATCGTATTTAAAAACAACTTTGGAGAAAAAGACTGAAGAAATATTGCAGTAAAGTAATTACAATATAACCTAGTGGTATTACCTAGAGGCTCCTTTAACAACTCCTGTTAATCACTTTTTATAGAGGGATGGTTTATGCCATTCATGATGAAGATTTACCTTTCTTATAAATTTCAGGTATGTTCCAGAACACAGGGGTTAATTTTTAGAGGGATGACTCTGAATATCTTCTGCTTTGTGTATAAATGTCTGGTCTTGCTTTAGATCATGCAATATTTTGGCCTCAATAATATTTTGTAGCAAAGAAATCACAGATGCCTTGTCATTTATATGAACAGAGTTTGTTCTCTCGCAATTTGCTGCTAGGAACAGAGCAAAGGGATAAAAATATTTTGAGAAAGGTGGGAAATGGAGGCTCCCAACCTCACATCACTAACTCAAGATGTCAGACTGGTTCAGTTATCTACCCGAGCTTTTTGATTCCTACCTCAATCAAAGCCAAATGCTGAAAGTTTTGAAGTTCACCCTTTCCTGGTGTGATGCTAAGATTTGTTAGAACATCTCATGCCCTTTTTTAGTGCAAACAGCCAGCATTTTTTGAGATATCAAGCTGAGCTACCTTATGAAGAAAGGTTTTGCAAGCAGAAAAATCACTACATCTGAAATAAAGTGCCAAATAAATCAACACGACAGCTGTGTGGAGTGACATGAATCCAAAGACTTTTTTGAGTCCTGAGGACTGTTTCCCTGTATCCCCCTCTGCCTGATATGAAATTAAATTGCGGTGTATAGATAACTCAGAAAAGCAATCCAATATCTGTAATGTACAACACACAGTTCCTGTAGAGTGACAGCTGCAGCAAGAAATAGCTGACTTGTACCAAATGAGGGTCACTAAAGATGTAAATCAGTATCAGGAAACAGGAAAGAATGGTAATGAAAGGGAACATTAACTGCATCAAAAGTGCTCTTAAATGCTTCCTTATTCAAAAAACCTTCACCCTTTTCGAAACTGATGGGTTCTATTATAGCTAAACTGAAAAATGTTGTTGACCTCTGCCAAAGCCACTTGCAGAAATTTTAGTTAACCCATGTTAATGAATAGTGGAAATGTATAATAAATGCAATATATGGATATATATTACACATGAAGGAAACCATAGATGTGCATGGGTATTGCTACACAATTTATGCTTGCATCATAAGTACTCGTACACTTGTGAAGAACATCTGCAAAGATGTTATTGCTAGATATGTGCCCTGCTGCTCTGGTAATTTGTCATGCTTTGGATTTCTCTGTTTCTAGATGGTGCATAAGAAAACCAGGGTGATGGCTGACAGGACAGTGTGACTATACTTCCATATGACTCGTTCAGACTATGTCTAAGTCTTTTGTGGACTTTTCTACCTGTTTGTTTTGATCTCATTAGTTGTTACTTTTTTTGTTGTTGTTTTTAACAGGCAAGAAGATCACAGTTGTCTCTCCAAGACGAACAGGATCTGAACTAAAGAAATATTGGTGTATCAAAGCTGATTTGTTTTGCACTGTGGTTTTAAAAGAAAGATGGATTTCATTATGCACTTTGACTTGGTGATGCAAACTTGTGTCTCTGCTGATTTTAATACCCAGTTGCTTAGAGACGATCTTGAAAAAATAATTTTGCAGTTAGATCAAACTTGGGGAAAAAAATCCAACCACATAAACAAATGTTCTTTATTGATTCTGGATAGAAAAAAAAGAGAACAGGTGCAATGATAGCAGAAAAAAATATTATTGCCATAATTAAGACAATCCTGTGATTGCTGCTTACAGTGACTTGGTAGAAAACACTAGGTTGAGATGTCTCTCTTCTTTCTTGCTGGACTAGATAAAAGTTATGTGTCTTCCAATGGTCAGAAAAAGACCACTTTCCCAATAAGTCAATCACTTAGACTACTGAGTGCACAGTATATGTTGCATATCTGCCTGATGCTCTTGAAGTAACATGGTTGAACCAGACAATAACTTCAGTACATACTTTTCCAGCCACTTCACATACATTTCCATGACAAAGCACAAGAAAGCACACCACCACCACAGCAAATGTGACATAGCCATGCTTTGTACTTATCTAAATACAGGCACTCAGTAGGAAATATTATTTTCAGGCTGAGATAGGTGAGGAAAAAGAGCCCTTGCAGACATAAAAAGAATAACCAGCTGGACAAGTCTGGCTCCAGTAATGTTGAATCCTCTTCTGGTCTGTGGTTAAGTACTGTGTCTCCATCATAGGAAGTTCTTGAGCTCAGGATGATATCTCTAGGCAATGAGATCCTAGTCACGAGGGATTTGAGATGACTGTTGATGTTGCACAGTTTTTATTTAAGGAGCCATTTCTCTAGGACTTCAAGGGAGCTTGAACCTTTCTGCATCTTCACTGCTTCACCCTACTTGTCATCTGTTCTTAGAGTGTCTCACAACACTGATCCACACAAGCAATGAATGGAGTTTGAGCAAGTGCCCTCTTTGCAAAGTGGCCTGCGAGGCCATTTCGGTCAGTCTCCTGTTTCTACTTCACCAATAGGACTGCTGGTTGATCTAGACCTTTCGCTGACTATGGATTCTCCATCATTACAGGAGATGACATGATTTGCATTTCTGTCTAGTCACCATCCCAAAAGAGCTATAACTAAATGTTTAGAGACTGTCTGAAATAACCAGACGTTTCCTTAAAGTAAATTGTATCCTAGGAAAAGTTCCTGGCAAGCATGAACACAAAGAAATGACTCAATGCCTGCTGCTGTGCTGCTTGGCACTGTAGGGGAGTGAGGGAACCAACCACTGCAGGAGATCAGAGGAGGACTAGACTCTGAAGATCCCCAGAAAATTCCACTATGTCACAAAATTGTATTACAGGCAAGGAGCAGAAAGAAACAGTAGAATGACAAAGAAAAAACAATTCTCATTTTAGTTGACGTGCAATAATCACTTTACTGGTGCAAGGTATTTGCAACATGTTGGTGCTCCGTATCATTGACAGTTGAGAGAGGTACAGGGAGACATAAGAAGTTACTAGCAAAGGTGCAAACAAGAGGTGTGTGCCTTGCACTCACTGTCAAAAAATCTTAGCTAATACTTGCCCACTATTTATCCCTTAAATTACTTGCTTATAGCAACATAGGAAATCTGATTCTAGCCTGTCTAAACTGATCAAAAAGAAAGACAGGGAAGAACAAACATGGGATCATTGCTCTTCTCATAAAAAAGGTATTTTCAGGATATGTTATACTAAGGAAAGCTGCTTAAGAGACTTTTGCGCATCCAGTGAGATGAAACATGAAAGCTGATCTTTCTGAGATACTTTTTTTATTGAACATTTCGTTACAAATTGCACTTTATCCTACATGTGTTTCTGATTACTATCGTACAGGACAAAGAGATCTCAAAATCTTTGGTGAACAGGTAGATCTAAATTTGCTACTATTCCTTTTTTTTCATTTCAAATAAATGCAACCTGTGAGAAACCACCTAAGCCAGAATTTTAAATATAGACATTCTGAGGGGAAATGATCTATCATTCTTCTGTCTTAGGCCTTTAGAGTGTAGATTTCATTTCATATGAAGCTGTAGCTGAACTGTAAAAAACATAGATCACATAGAAATCTTTCAATGGATTACAGAATATTACTCATCCAATGACATATTTTCTATTTTCTGTGTTAACATTCTTACAGCACTGCAGGAGTCAATCAGAATCAAGAAAAGAGGCTGGGTGGAAGGAAAATGAAATTTTAATGAATAATAAAAGAGAAGTTAAGCTGCATGTATTTAGAAACTGATACCTTTTTGTTGCATTAATGGATGAACTAATAGATCAAAGGTTTGTAAGTATCAAGAGAAAGAGGTGAATGTGTGCATCATTAAACACTGTACTATTTCTACAAACATAGATTATCAAAGCAGAAGGATTTATTGTAATTGTGTATCCTTCTTACTAACACAGACCGTAGAATATTTTTATTTTAACTGGAACATGACTTTTAAAGAGAGAATTAAAAAAAAACAGCAAAACAAACTCCCAATTTTTTTTATTCATATTTGAAAGTACTACAGAAAGCACTAAATGATTCATTTTCCTGTTAGTATTCTTCCTGCGTAGATGTTTGTTATACTGCACTGTTAGGCCACAATCTGCTGGACTGTGGGCTGCAGACTGGCATCTCTAAGACATTGAAACGGCATAACCATAGCCATAGATATCACTTCTAAGCAATGCAGCTGCTTAGAAGCACATGTTCACTTTTAGTGTTTTGCAAAATTCAAGGAAGACCTTTTTGTCTTTATATTTATTGATGTTATGAAGAAACAAAGGACAAGAGTGTGAGACTTCTTACTGAAAGAAACCTCACGGTAACTGAATTTTCCCTTCTGACATACCCCAAAGATTCCACTAGAATTCCCAGAATTCCTAACACTACAAACTGGAAGATGGATGGACACTGGATTTGGCTTATGCCAAATTTATTAATGGCACATAATTTCTCAAATAACTCAATAACACCACAAATATTACAATTTTTGAAAATTAATAAAGCCTTTACACTGCCCTTACCTCCATTTCTTCAGCACATTGGAGGATTCTTTGAGCCATGTCACTGTTCTCCATGCTACCTAAAATCTTTCTTCTGTGTCTCCTCAGAGCCTTGGACTAAAGTGACATCAGCCAATTTAATATGTGTTTGCTTGACTAGTTGCTCAGTTACATCACTTGATATGAAACCGTGAACCTCTTTCCTCATCAGTGTTTTCTGAGTCTCTGTGAGACTTTTGCATGATTCCAAGCAATAGAGTCAACGCATTGCCCACTGCATTGAATTTTTCATTTACTGAACTTCAGACGTAAGAATATTAAACGTAATATCACCTCCCTAGTTCTACTCAGGAGTCTTTGCTTCAGTCAAATCTTTTTTGTTTCATGTTTCTCTGGGAGCTTAAATACAATTAAAAAACATGTAAATTCTTCATGTCCAAATCTCTTGGACATTCTTTCTCTGACAAAGTTGTACCAATTGATGAACCAGAGCTGCCTGCTCTGATCTTTCATAGATTTTGTTATCCTTGCTATTTATTGCAAGGTGAATGGTCAACATTAAATGTTCTGTGTGAGAGGTTGTGGAAGCTTTAACAAAAAAGGCAAACACATCCCTCAGAAAGCCACAATCTGATCTGGGTTTTGGTCGTATGATTTAAGCACATCCCTCTTCCTAAAACACATGCCTGATGCTGAGTACTCCAAGTCTAGTTAAAAAAGCTTCCTTCCCTTGATCATAAAGACAAAAGGTAGGATGCTCATCTTCCCTTGCTTGCTGAGTAGAGAGACTTTCCCAGTCACTACACCCTCTGAAAAGCTGTCATTGTCAATGATTTCTGTGGCTGGAGGCTGAAGGACTGTGAGCAGTAGATTTTTTTGTGTAGCTCTGCAAGCAGGAGCTACAGCAGCCCATGCTCTGGCTTCCAGCCTGAATCCACAAATCAGCCACATCATGTTTAACACTGACGTCAGGAAGTGTAAAATTCTGTTTTACTAGCTGACTTTTACTAGTACAGCTTCAAGTTGTCAACCCCACCCCTCTCCCTACCCTCCCCCACCCAAAAAAAAAAAAACAAAAACAAAAACACACACATAAACAAACAAAACCTATCTGTGACTTCAGTGGTTTTATTATTGTTCTGGAGCTTTTTATATGAGAAATAACACCTGATGGATGGAATTAAGAAAGATAAATAAACCCTTATATTTTGATCAGTGATCCATATGCGTTGAGTTTCAATTACAGATACCCAATTTTATCTTAATGTGTTTGAATGTACATTTTAGTCTTGTTAGAGAGATTCAATACCACCAGTTTGTCACTAAACAGAAGAAAGTTAGAGCTTTTCAGAAAGTCAGAAATTATTTCAAAATATTGAAAGATTTTATTAAAAATATTATTGTTTTGCATTTTTTCATGCTTCACTATGAGGAGTTATTTTGAAAGAAATTATTTGAATCAAAATGGGAAACAGTTGTCAGAACTTCAGTTTTGGCAAACAAATTAAGCCTGTTAACTAGTCTGATAAAAATAGATTTGGGGCAGTATGCTGTATGTTATAAATATAAACATGTTTAGAATTATATGAAATTAAAATTAAATGGTTTTTTCAATCAGTACATTTTACATTATACAATGGAATAACATTTTCAATTGAAACCTTGACCATGTTTCAGATAGCACAATTATTACAGATTTAATGTAGATGTTCAAACATTAACTTTCTCGTCTGAAATAATAAAAGAATATGAACCCAGACCCATTTAAATTTTAACAGCTTCTAAATCTCATTTTTCAAAGAACTGTTGGCTTTTTTGACTTCCAGCTGACAGAAAGGAAGTGGGTAAAATAAACTTCCTCAAATAGTGATTGGTGTTTATTTAAATCAAAATGCCAAAGCAGCCACAGTGAATTTCCCTAAAAAAAAAGAAAGACTTAGAACTACTCAAGAAGGGATTTAAGCATATCTCCCGGAAGGGAACTTATTATTTCTAGAGCAACAGAAATTAATTTTCAAGTTTAAAAAAAAAAAAAAAACAACTTAAAAACTGAATTTTGACATAGTTGGTATGGAATTGATATTGTTATACTTGATTTATTTGAAACTGTGGCAAAGATGAAGTTAAATGGAGTAACATAAAGTTCAGGAAAAGAGAGTTAAATTACAGTTTCATACAGTTCGTTAACAACAGTTGAAGAAAGGATGTATAGTAGTCCCTGTTTGTGTAACCTATTTAAATGTCCTAACTTCATTATTTATCTGAACCTTTGACTACTTGGATTATAAGGGCTCTCTTAGGCACAGAGCTTAGCGCAGACATGTCCTAACTGTTAACTTGTGTTGTAACAGCAGAAATATTAACTAAAATAAAATAAAATAGGTTTAAAACTGCTCTGCATTTGATGGGCAGAACTAATACAATATAAATTGTTGTGCTTTTTTAAGTCTATCCACAGCCTACTTATATCCTACTCCTGCCAAGCAAGATAACTCAAAACTCAGTCTTTCCATATGCTGTTTGGATTTGCTGGGTCATTTACTTGCATCTCTTGTGTACAATGATGTTCCTGAAAACTATAAGAATATAAATGATGTCTGCTCAAATTTTAATAAAAACATTCCTCAACACCAAAGTCTTCTAGTACTAAAGACTGAAGTACGTAATCTGTATGCTTTAATCAAACTGAATTGGAAAGCATTCTGTTTTTACTTAATGCCTGAGCTTTGGGACAACACATAAGTGTTTTCAGACTTGTCCTTGTCCAACCGGAATGATTTGTGGATTATAGGATACAACTAGACAGGACAGGGCAGTGTGCATATGCTTATGAATCATTTCTGACTTAACATCTCTCCATGGCTGTTTTTCACTGCAGGGAGGTGCACATGATGACCTCTGTAGTCTGAAAAATTAATGAAAAGACAGAATGCAATCATCAAGTCAACAATCCTAAGATGAATTTTTACTAGATTGCATTTAGCTCTGTTCATTAAAAGCTTAAAAAATACTCTTTTGCCACTGTTTTATGATCTGCACTATTTCTGTACTTACACAAACCACTTCTACTTCTTCAGTGACTAGGAAAGTGAGATTTTTATTTGATCTTCATCAACAAAATGGTGTGACATCTTTTGAAGATACTGCTAGAGTATTAGATCAGCAGCATACTTTGATGTGTTACTTAACATCAGAAGCTAGTTATATTGTGAAAAAAAGATACAAGAACATACATGTATATTCCCTATCTATTAATCCAACACATAGTCAACTTCAAAACATTCCTTTAATGCCCTTCTTTCTCACAGCAAAGATACAAAAAATCCTATGTTGTGAAATGAGAATACTGCAACAGAAGCACACATTCTTAAACTCAGTATTTGGGATAAAAGTGATAATGTATAAGAAAAGGACCAAATTTTATCTTCCACCGACCCTCTGAGATCTGTATAACCTAGGCACAGTACAGGGGAGATTATCTGTAGTATGGACTGTGGTTCACTAGCCACAGGTTACCATGTTTCTAAGATTGCTCATCTTTCATTATCAAAACAGCCTCACCCTGGCCATGTTTCAGAAAGCAAAGGAATGGAATGAAGAATGCACAAGCCATTGAGTTGTAAAATCCGGTCTCTTGGAGCAAATACATATTTTCAGGCGTTGATGCTAGTCATGAATTAGCTCCTCCATAATCTCTCAGTAGTCTGTGCCCTTGCTCAACAGAATGTTTTGTTCAAAGGTGGAGTTTTTTTAGAGTAAAATGATATTGAGTTAAATCTACTGCGAATTAATTTACCCAGGTAAACTATAGTCAAAGATTAAGTCTTCCTTCTTCAACTATCAACTTCACAGGCTCTTATGATTTCTCTCGCTTTCTCTGGACAACTTTCTTTCCCAATTTTTTAAATAGAAAGTTCAGGCTCTTTGCTCATTGGAGCACAGAGTCTGTTATCTTTATGGGCTTATATCTCATTCATTCCTCCATGCAAGTCAAGACATAATGCTCTATCTCAAAGATGCAATTTACTGTGATTTTTCAGTGATCGTTACATATTTCATTATTAAATTCAATCTGAGGCCTGTAGGATCTGAATGTGATCCCTGCAGAGATGCAAAGGCACCAGTATTAGTAAAATATGATTAATGATGACTAGTCAGACAGTAGTTAATGATCTTTAACTGTTTTTTAAGTGTGCAGATCCAGTCCAAATTTATATGATTTTTGGTTTCCTACCAGCTGTTGACTACAGAAGTTCTTTCTAGATTGAGGATGTCTGGCATTAAAGGTGCCTCATAACCTTGAGAAGCACCTGGACCTTGGGCTGATTGTGTACTCTCCCATCTGGTAGCACTGAGAGGTCTTCTCTAAATTTTTAATACATTCTTCATGTACATTTGGTCACAACGAAAACTGAATTTACAAGATTTGTGCTTCCCTTTATGAGGCAATCTTTATACCTCCTGGGTTTACTTTACGGGTCATGATGGTCCTTTGTATTGGCAGCACTGTGAGCTAAACAAACACTGCCTCCTTGTATCTCTTCTGAGTGGGAATTTCTACAGTGCAGTTGGCTATTTTCCTTCTGCATCGATAGCATCCATATGCCGATTTTTTTCTGCTCTATTTAATATTTTCTTTATTCTGGGATCTTTTCCAATTTAGCTATGTAAGGGGTGGCCTTCTTTAGTCTGTTGCTGTGGCTAACACACTGTTAAAATCCAGAAATTTTGAAAAAGGCCACGGTGGGCCTTGAATGAAGAAAAGGAGTCTGAGGAATAAGAAATGTAACAGAAAACAGAAAAATGAACACATACTGTTGCACATGACAAATCAGCAGAAAGAAAAACTGCTTAGTCAGAATCAGTCAGCAACAGGGGAAATAAAATAATGGTACAGAAGGCTCAGACACATGTTCAAATTACCACTGCTCAAGAAGTTTCTGAGCATGCATTGAATCAGTGTAACTCTCTGTGTTCTTAGCCTATGGCAACAAAACATCAAGTAACTGCTTACGTCATTTTCATTTCAAGTTTGATCAAATTGCATTATTTTGCTTTTATTGTGTGCTTGCTCATTAAAAGGGGATTAAAACTGTCACCCTTCTACCTGTTAATCTATGGGAACATATTTTGTTTTCTGATATGTTAAACAGAGACTTGTGTTTATTAACTGTAGTATAAATCTTTAAAACTGATTTCTTTAAACATCCACTGGTTGCATATGAGTCTGAACTGGCACAACACAAACACTATAAAACCTGTTGAGTGGCAAATATGAGCATTTGTGCTGTCCCAACAATCACTGGATTTCTGTATGTGAATATTGTGGTGACACTGTGCTGGTAGAAAATTATGTTATAATCCCCATTTCAAATAGGAAAAGAAGGTAAGATCTTATGATTTAATCACATTTACACAGAGAGGTGCTGCATGGCTCATCAATGAGTCCAGAACTTGTGGTTCAATTCAGACCACTTGTGATTTGGAGATTGCCATATGCTTAATTCTGGTTTTGTTATATATTAATAATTTGATAATACAAAATATATCCGACACTGAAAGAAAATTGGAAAAGAGAAAAATGAATAAGCTGAAAAGAAAGAAAAAAAGTCTGATGGACTTTTTAAAGACTGAGGCAGGGCTTTCAAAACTGAGACCTAAAAGGAGACATGATCATTAAAATAGACGTGGTAAAACTGCAAAAATGTATTACTTAAACAAATTACAGTCACATTAGGCTTTTCTGAAAAATAGTTCTTTCCATGTGTTTATCTGGTTTCTGTATTGGAGGTTGGAGTAATACAATATCTTAGTAAGTCACATTAGTGACATATACATGAATAGTAGCATAGACATCACTAAGGAGAGGACACCTTCTAGTGGAAATCGGAGGTCAGGGAGTTTTGTCAAATAGACCATGAACTAAAACATGACTCAATCTCACTGAAAGCACATAAAATGTGCTTTGGAATTTTGGAGGGGAAAAATACTAGTCATGCTATTTACTCCTTACTCTTATGAACAAAAGGAATCATTTTGGTCCACCCTGTATTTTTTTTAAGCAGTTTCTGTTCAATATTATAACTTCTTTCATTTTATGTGGGTAAAAACCAGGCACAGTCGTGGTTGATAAAAAAAAAAACAACCACAAACAAGTACATTAAGGCAGTGGAACCGAATTTTAGATGAATCAAATAATAAATCTGACTATTCCCTTGAACTGGAGCTGTGTCTAAACTTTGCTTTGATTTTTTTTTTCTTTTGTGCTTGAACCAAGATAAAGTTGAAACAACTTGACTATATTGTCTCTTCTTCCTGCTCCATCTATATTTCTGCATTCTCCTTTTCTGACTGCTTATGAATACAAAATACTTTTGTGTACCTTCATTAAAACTTCAAGTAGCACTTCCACAATTAACATATACTTAATCTAGAAATGTGGAGAGCTGTAGTTGAAATAGGACAATAAAGCATAAAGATCATAGAACGGTTCACTGAAGTTACATTGCCAGGGAAGCAACATACCAGCTCTGGCAATTTGCATGGTAAGCTGAAATTTTGAGCAAGAATCTCTAGCAGGTGATAGATCAGATCTCCAGAAGAAACCTCTACATAGATCACACAATTGGCTAATTGACATGTGTGGTAAATCTGACGTGTCGAGGATATGACGGACTCGTGATACAGATCAGTTGCACATATGCAGTAGATTTGACATGGTTTAAACTTGACAAAGTTTAACAATTGCTGTATTAGTCAATGTTGGCAAGTGTAAATGGGTCATAGCCAGACTGACAACCAATTCAGTATGTAGGACACACCAAAGATATTTTTTAAACATGTTAAAAATGGAATATTATCTTCCAGACCAATCTAATCTGAAACAATTTTTATTTTTTTTCTAAAACAAGAAAAAACAAGAAGACTGTTTTCCTCCTCCACAAAAAATATATTTGATAGGGATATATGGGATTAGGTTGATCCTCAAAACATAACAGAAAATTTCCAGTTTGTTTTCCTTGAACTTCAAGAAGCAAATATGCATAATTTCAGTCAAACAAGTCTCTTCCATATTAGTAAAAATTGGTCTAGAATTAACCTAGCTACACTAACCTTCACAAAAGCAAAATTTGCTCCATATTGGTATTTAGATAATATTAATAGTAATATTAATTTTCAGAATCTGCTACAATTTAACAGAAAGGAGAAAAAACAGCTCTTACGAAAACAGAAAAAGCTTAATTCTATTCTATTCTATGAACGATCCTTTCCATACAATAGCAAGCTTAATACATTTAAAAAAATAAATTACAAAGTCTTCTCACATTATCCAAGCTACAGGGTTGGAAATTCATCACCATGTATTTAAACATTTTTAGGAGGACTGGAATTTTTGCTTTTTTTTGGTGTGGGACTTTTTTTTTTTTTCTTCCAGCTTTTTATTTAAAATCTGCTCTTGAATTTAAGGTTCTTTTTAGATGCATACTAGGATAATTAGATGCACCATGAAGCAGCTTAAGCTAATTGAAAGTGGCCACAAAAACTGTCAATGCAAATTGAGCCATCTGGATGAACAGATAAAAGCTTTGGAGACATTCAAAAGACAGGTGGCATTCAGCTACTTTCCATCTCTTCCTCACAGTATGGTTAGAAAACTGGGAGAAAGAAAAGTAAAACTCTTCAGGACACTAAGACAAAATCTAGTGTAAACAAGATATTTCTGAAAAGAACAGAAAAACTAGCCTACAGTACTTGGGAAAGTCAATGTGGCATCACAGGGTAACAAAAAAGGATAAACACAAGTACATAAACCAAAGGAGCAACAACTTCTCAGCTTACAAAGAAGAATCAGGCCAAACTGTAAGAGAAATCATTACCTTTATAAAGACTTTTTTTTTTTTTTTTTAATTTAAGATATTTGACTGGATACAGAATATCTGGCTTAAGTTTCAACTCGGTCATACACTTTGTGAAGGACTGGGCAAATCCCAGAAGTTATAATTTTCGAAAAGTGTGGGCACGCATTTTTCTGTATGTGTGCTCAAAGGTTCTGAAAAATCAGACTGGACTGTTTTTGAAGCCTTGTTTGTAAATGATCATTCAATTTCTTCTTCTTTTCTTTACTATACATCATGCCTATTCAGATTGCCAGGGATTGTTTTTGTTGGGTTATTGGGTGAGTTGTTTTTTTTGAAGGATTATAATCTACTGTGAACAGATATATTCCTTTGTACAGTTCAGTTTTCAACCAGGATCTCTAGCGTAAAAGAAGATACAAGAACTGGGCAAAATTGCTCAAATCTCCTGTTCCATGAAAATTAGTATTTTACTAAATGGAAAGTACCTAGATAGAATGTCATCTTTATAAAACCTGTCTTTTTCATAAGTTTACACCTTGATTGCACTTAAGATGCTCAAATAAATAGTTCAGTGGTGTTTTCATAGCATTTCTTAAGATATTTTACATAACATTTTGTAAAAACAGACAAACCCTAAACACAAGCTTTCATTTCATATTAACAGAAGTTTAAATTTTTCAGCCTTTAAAAAAAATTCTAAAAAAATCAAGTAGGTCTAAAAATAATCAGTAGTAACCACAGGAATTATTTTGTAAATCTCAAAAAAATAAATATTCGTTTCTGATATGCTTATGGATAATATTTGAGCTCACTTGGAAGAAGCTCCTGTTGAGAAAAGCTGATGTTTTCACAGCTGCTCTTTTCACCCAAAGATAAACAGTTCTTTTATTGTCACTTACATGTATTGGTACAGCTTTATATTGCAAAAACATTTGGATTGTTTCGCATGTGCTACCCCACGTGGTTTTCTTATGAACTTTTTTTGATGTGCGGAATTTCCTTCCAAGTCACCTGGGGACGCTGGTCATTACACTGTGAAGGGCTGTATGAGTATCTATAGACTGGGAGAGACATAGCATCTGACCACTACAGAATCATCAATCTGTTATATACACAAACACTTAGAAATCCAATAAGGAGAGGAGCATCCTCTCAGGTCTCCATGTTCTTTCCCTGTTAGGTCATAGTTCTCTTGTAGGAAGCATCCAGCCAGCAGCCTCTGAGGGAAATGTCAACTGCATCTTGACATTTACAGATGAATTAAATGGGCTTTCAGATTTAGTATTTGATGTCTTCATGGGGCTAATCTGGCAAGTCTGGCCAGGTTCAACACCTGCAGTTCTTCGGAGTCTGTGACCAGCTCTGATCTAAGATGTCTTAAATATCCAGTTTTCTGGTGTACATGCAGTGGGCCATGTAATGCAATATTAGGTCATATAGTGGATTAAAAGGCACAGTTCTAGGCTGCAAAAAGGATAGGCACCTTTTAGTGGGCTTCTTTTGAACATAAGGGACTACCAGGTAGTGCACTTCCCAGCTCTAGAATGATATGTCACAGGGCATCCCTTGCTTCACGACCCCAGTTAGAAGGCATATCCAGAGACAATGATAGCTCATAAAGGGTGAGTGTCAGGAGGATGGAGCCAGGCTCTTCTCTGTGACATCCAGTGTTAGGACAAGGGGCAATGGGTTCAAGCTGGAACATAGGAGGTTCCACTTGAATATGAGAAAAAACTTCTTCACGGTGAGGGTGACAGAGCACTGGAACAGGCTGCCCAGAGAGGTTGTGGAGTCTCCTTCTCTGGAGACATTCAAAGCCCGCCTGGATGCGTTCCTGTGTGATCTGATCTAGGTGTTCCTGCTCCGGCAGGGGGATTGGACTAGATGATCTTTCAAGGTCCCTTCCAATCTCTGACATTCTGTGATTCTGTGATTCATGGATGCCACGATGTTGCGCTACGTGTGAGATACAGCCCTAGCTGTGGAGTGTCACGAAGCAGGGGCAGAGGCTGTTTAGACAGGTAAGATGTGGTAGCTCTCTGTCTGTAAACAGCCAAGGGTTCCCTGATGACAACTTGAGAAATAAAGTTCAAGGCAAACGCTATGAAAAACAAGCTCAGGTCTATCTGGGGCTGCAGATTACCACTAGAGGGTATTCTTGCTCAGTACAGTAGTGTCTAGCTGAGACCATCTCATATCAGACACAGAAGTCATGAGGTAATAAGGAAAAAATGGTGGAAAAAAAAAAATCTAAGTGTGGCTGCATCTGTCACCTGTTTTGTTCATTTCACAGACCCGAAAATCTTCCATGTGAGGCAGCTAAAACCCTACATACCGTTAAACCTGGGCCTGCTTTAGGGCAGCTGTCCTTACTCAGGTGTGGAACTCAACCATAAGAGACAGATATAACAATACCTGACACTTCATGAAATATCAGAAGGAAAATGAGATCATTATTGTCATCTTGGCCTTCATGATAGGAAAGTCATCTGCACCTTCCTTACAGTGCAGAAATTAAGACTGATTGTGGGTTTGGTTTTCTTTTAATCTCCTAGTTTTTCTTTTTATTTATGTTACTAGTATAGAAAGCGTCTGTGGAGTTGTTTGCTGAGTAAACCTTATAATCTTTAAAGTGACATATTTCAAAGTACTTGTTAATTTTAGGGAACTGTAATATGAATGTAGCATGATCAATGAAAACAGGGTTTTGTATTTAAGGATGTAAGTTAGGTTTCAAAAGAAGAGCAGTGTTGGTACGTCACAACTTACATAGGTACTTAATACCTGATCTATAAAACAGGGGTATTTCTGATTGTACAGCAATTATTAGGTAAGTCTTTAGTAAACTTCAGATGTGTGAGATTACATGGAAAATACAGCTCCTTCATTCTTTTAGCTTAAGTTCTCCTACAAATGAAGGTCTTTTGGAAGCTCCCTATCTGAATGACCTCAAACAAATTCATTAGTAGGATTACCATCTCAAGTAAAATGGTCTGAATTTTTATATTAGTGACTGACAAGAGGTAAAACGCTTTTCTTGCTTTGCTTTTATGTTCAATAATTGTTATGTGTTTAAAAAAAAA